>NC_063053.1:25200943-25282168 GCF_018812025.1 Megalobrama amblycephala | reverse complement strand
GAAATGTTTTGAGATCACCCTCTTATTTTTACCTGATTTGCTTCAAACTTCATCAGTGTAATGTCAATACACAGCAGATGTAGACCTATGACAGGATTTTTGATATTTGAATATTGTTGCCATGGCAACAGGTCAAACTGTAATAATATTCTTGAGTGTTTTTGAGGCTCTTAACATGCTTCAAATTGCATGAAACTCGACACACACATCAATATTGTCAACCAGTAGACATGGACAAAGCCATAGAAATGGCGTGGTGGAGGGGCTCAGTAGCGCCACCTTTTGACAAAAGTGGGGGGTTAGTTTTTCCTACAGTCACCAAACTCGGTACACATATTGTTCTAATCAAGCCGGACAATTTTCTAATTTACATTCATTAGCTCCGACCAACAGGAAGTCGGCTATTTTGGTTTGAATGTTAATTTTTTGAAAAAACAGGCTATGAATTTTATACTACTACTCCTACAGGGTTTGTCCAATTTACACCAAGCTTTTTTTAACTTGTTGCTAACACATTAAGGCTTTGCCCATGTCTACTGGCTAAGAATCCTGATGTGTGTATGGAGTTTCAAACAATTTGAAGCATGCTAAGAGTCTCAAAAGCGTCCAAAATGAATATTAAAGTTTGATGCGTTGCCAAGGTAATTGTGTTTGAGATATCACAATTCTTTTCAAAGGTCTACATCGGCCATGTTTTGACATTATACAAAAGAAGTTTGAAGAAAATCGGGTAAAAATAAGATGTTGATCTCAAAAGCATGCTGAAAGTGACACATTTTCTGCTTCCAGTTGGTGGCGCTATGGCTTTGAATCACAATAGTCACATCCATGTGATCAGCCTTGTACAACGAAGACTAAGCCGAAGTTTCATCAAAATCAATTAATGTATGCAGGAGTTATAACACTTTGTTTCCCTTTTCTTGCCATAAATTCGTTGCCTCGCCACGGCCAAACCATTTGAGATATCCAAAATCCGTTTGCAATTAAACAACTTCAATGTGTTAGCAACGAGTTAAAAAAAGCTTGGTGTAAATTGGATAAACCCTGTAGGAGTAGTAGTATAAAATTCATAGCCTGTTTTTTCAAAAAATTAACATTCAAACCAAAATAGCTGACTTCCTGTTGGTCGGAGCTAATGAATGTAAATTAGAAAATTGTCCGGCTTGATGAGAACAATATGTGTACCGAGTTTGGTGACTGTAGGAAAAACTAACCCCCCCACTTTTGTCAAAAGGTGGCGCTACTGAGCCCCTCCACCACGCCCATTTCTATGGCTTTGTCCATGTCTACTGGTTGACAATATTGATGTGTGTGTCGAGTTTCATGCAATTTGAAGCATGTTAAGAGCCTCAAAACACTCAAGAATATTATTACAGTTTGACCTGTTGCCATGGCAACAATATTTCAAATATCAAAAATCCTGTCATAGGTCTACATCTGCTGTGTATTGACATTACACTGATGAAGTTTGAAGCAAATCAGGTAAAAATAAGAGGGTGATCTCAAAACATTTCAAAAAGTGATACACTTCCTGCTGCCAGTTGGTGGCGCTATAACTTTGACTCACAATAGTCACATCCATGTGATCAGCCTTGTACAACGAAGACTAAGCTGAAGTTTCATCAAAATCAATTAATGTATGCAGGAGTTATAACACTTTGTTTCCCTTTTCTTGCCATAAATTCGTTGCCTCGCCACGGCCAAACCATTTGAGATATCCAAAATCTGTTTGCAATTAAACAACTTCAATGTGTTAGCAACAAGTTAAAAAAAGCTTGGTGTAAATTGGATAAACCCTGTAGGAGTAGTAGTATAAAATTCATAGCCTGTTTTTTCAAAAAATTAACATTCAAACCAAAATAGTTGACTTCCTGTTGGTCGGAGCTAATGAATGTAAATTAGAAAATTGTCCGGCTTGATGAGAACAATATGTGTACCGAGTTTGGTGACTGTAGGAAAAACTAACCCCCCCACTTTTGTCAAAAGGTGGCGCTACTGAGCCCCTCCACCACGCCCATTTCTATGGCTTTGTCCATGTCTACTGGTTGACAATATTGATGTGTGTGTCGAGTTTCATGCAATTTGAAGCATGTTAAGAGCCTCAAAAACACTCAAGAATATTATTACAGTTTGACCTGTTGCCATGGCAACAATATTTCAAATATCAAAAATCCTGTCATAGGTCTACATCTGCTGTGTATTGACATTACACTGATGAAGTTTGAAGCAAATCAGGTAAAAATAAGAGGGTGATCTCAAAACATTTCAAAAAGTGATACACTTCCTGCTGCCAGTTGGTGGCGCTATAACTTTGACTCACAATAGTCACATCCATGTGATCAGACTCCTATAACGCTTAATTCGCTTGGGCCCTAATAATCCTTAGAAGAACAAGAGGGCCCTGCGCGAATTTTCGCTTGGGCCCTAATAATCCTTAGAAGAACAAGAGGGCCCTGCGCGCTAATTCGCTTGGGCCCTAATTACATAACAATCCTTTCCTCCATTGCATAATTCCACCTAGCTGCAATAATACTATCATCTCTCTTTTGTTTCAACATGTTTGAAAGCTGTGTACGAAAGAGCTTCTGTACCCCTATAGACTTTATTCAGAACAGCACCTTGACAGGTATGAAAATGAGGCTGTGAGGGATAGACTTACTGTGTTTTCAATGGCACACGCTGTAAAAAGCTGTATAAAGCTCCTGGATCACTTATAGTTTTCCACAGCTCATGTTGTCTGGAGTTTTTTGTAATGTTTTATCAGCAGAACGATCCAAAAACACATGAAATAACAGTACAACCCACTGAAGAGAGCTTTCATTCCCATTAAAAATCAAAGATGGCATTGCTGTGAATGAGGTCTATTGGTCAACGTCACAGGACAGAAATTGTCATGAAGCATCACAGACACAGACATCCACTATGACACACTATGACATCTCGACGCTCATTGTCGTTTATGAATCACCACGACACCCTACGTCAAACAGATCGTGCCAAAATCGGGCTGATACCGTGTAGTCTGAATCTGCAATAATGTGATGTAACAGATCACTGTAGCAAATTCAAGTTCAAACGAAGCGGCAGCACAGCGCACGTGAACAACACATCTCTTCCACTTTCCACTACTAGTTATAGCACAAATTAAACATGAATGAACATCAGATGGTATGTTGGAAAATACAGTACACAACTTACCAAAATCTGTATCTGTCTCATGTAATCGCTCAATCAATCAGTGTTTCAACTGCGGAAATACGTCAAACAGCTTGTGCCACGTAATGACACAATGTCATTTACCTTAGGAAAGCCATTCAATGACCATAACTTGTCAGTCAGCTAGAAAAATTAACACTAGAGAGTAGCATTTTGCTAAATATATGCACACTATTACATATACTATATTATTACATAACCTGTGATTCAATATGTAATGCATGTTTGAATAAATCTGTCATGAAAACAGTTATATTTAAAAAAGCAACAACAAATTGGAGTGAAAACATCATAATGTCATTAAAAAGTTATTATAATAATTATAAAAACTTAAATTATTATAAAAACTGCCTTTTGTGCAATTTAAATGTTTATATACAAATTGGTTAATTTTAACTGGTAATATTATAGTAGGCCAAATGGGGTCCATGTATAGTTTACATCATTAGTTTAGAGACATTGACGTGTGTGTATGTGTGTGTGTGTGTGTGTGTGTGTGTGTGTGTGTGTGTGCGTGTGCGTGTGTTGTCTGCACATCTATAGATGTCTTTCACCATCACTTAGATCAACATAACACCAGAGAACAACAGTAGAGAAGTGCAATGCCTTTACAGACACAATATGTAAGATTTTTTGGATAAAATATCCAAAAACCACTAGAACAGTGTTTAATATTTTGTTGACTTGTGTACTTACATTATCCCAAAAGTTTCCAAGAATTTTTAAATCCAGAGAAATCAGCACTTTTAACCAGTATAACGGCACGTGTCTTTGCACCATCTGTCAATTACATCATACCCTCCATTTCCAGTTTTATTTATGTAGAAACCATGGAAACACCAAAGACGTTTTAATATATTATGTTTTATTAGACAGGTCAGCAACTGTTTGGATACCTTTATCGGGTTAGCGTTATTGTTTGAATCGCTTGTTTTCTTGATTTACCGCGAGTAACATGTTTGTACCATGCCTCAGAGACAACACTATTTTGTCAAGTGGCTAACATAGCATAATCAGAAAGAGCTTTATTTGTAGTAACAGTAATACAGCAATTTCTCCAACATACAATATATTTTAAAATTAACTGCATGCCATTTAGCAACACAAGTCATCCATCTTTTATTAATACTATATTTTAATATCAATCTAGCTTACTGAAATGCAACAAGTGTCTCATATCAGCCACCGAGCGAAAGCAAAGAGTAACGTTAGAACTTTCAACACACTCAAATGTATTTTTATTATGATTATTTTGACCAAAGCAGAGCTGCATTACCCCACAAATTTGATTTGTCAAATAAAGTGACCTGAATGAGTAGTAATTCAGCACTGGTGGCTATTTCATTAGGATGAAGTAAAATAATGTGAATTTAAGTGATCAAACAACTTAAATTGTAAAATAAACAAACACAACAAAATGAAAGGAGCGACAGTGGCCATCTGCGGCATATAAGCATTATAAAAACAGCGATGTAAAACGTCCCAGGCTTTCGGCCCACCCTGCTTCATACCACAGTAACGTTAATACAACTTTAATACATTAGCTCATCCATGACCATGATTACTGTCCCTTTGGACTGACAATTCCCATGATTCCAAGCTCCTTCAAGCTACGCCTCTGTTACTGTTTTTAATAGCGACCTCTAGTGGCAAAACTTACATAATGTGCCTTTAAACGGATAATATTTACGAGATGAGTGTCATAAACGGCACAATCCATGGCGAAATTACCATTGATAAATTTTCATTTTGAGCGCAAACTTAGCAAATTGGTATTGACCATGATAAAATTTTCTTTGTGAATGCTGACCTTACAGTTACAGTAGTTTGCACACATTTTGTTTACTGTCAGTTTATGAGGCAGCAGGCTATATTCCCCAGCGTACTTTTTACAAAACTACCTTTCCCATCATTCTCTGTGACAGCAGAAGAATAATAAACAGATAAAGCATCGACTTCACACTTCTGAGGAATAATAAATAGATTGTGCTTGTCAGGAAGAGAAAGAGGGAGAAAGAAATATGAAATTGTCCAACATGTCTAATTTATTTGAAATCACACCATATTGCATTGTAATTAGACTTCAGAACTCATACTGTAAGTAGTAGCTTTGTGGCAATGACATGAAGGCAGCATAACATCTCTAGAGACAACCACTGTTCTAAATGTCAGTTTTATCAATCACAAGCTTAAGTAAAGACTGGAAAATGACAGAAAAATGAAAAAAATCAAATTTTGCACAATTCATGTCCCTCCACTGCTTTATGAGCACTAGCGTGACTGAAAGATTACCTAAAGTTAGAGCTGTGACCGTGGCAGTTTTTTACCACTGCGGTGGTACTGGACCAACATTAATATGCCTACATTAAATACATTCTGAAATACATACACACAAGAGGCTTCAACGCTCTTTTCTTAACAAACGTGCATGTTTTTTTAATGCTTCCGTCAGTGAAACAACAAAGCCTGTAAAACAATGAAAAGGAAATTAAATAATAAAGTTAAATATAAAAAAAAATTAAAAAAATGTTGCAGTAACAACTTCAGTCACATGCTGGAAAAACATTGTGTACCAAAGGGCTGTTCACACAGAACACATTTTTCTATTCCACTGCGCTACTTTTCCATGTTTTTTTCTATGGAAACTAGGGGTGTGACGAGACAGGTATCTCACGAGATGAGACGAGACAAGATTTTTACACACTATTTTTAAGAAATACTCAATGGTGAAATACATGACTAGAAAAAATATTCTGCAGGTGTATTTGAAATGTTTTAACTAATCATCTTGTAATGAATGTCATTTCAGTTCTACTTTCTGAGTATGAATTATCATATGCAGTAAAAGACAACAATACTCAAGTACTGTAAAAGGTTTTGCCACAAACTCAACTGACTGACTTCTCTTCTGTATGATTTCAGTCTCTTCAGACATTACTGTACATGATTTATGAGCTTCTACAACTTTAGACCTCCTAACTGAACTCCTTTCCACAAACTGATCATAGAAATAAAGACAGTATAAATAAAAATGTTAACACTTTACAATAAGGTCTCATTTATTAACATTAATGTATTAACCAACATCAACTAACAATGAGCAGTGTATTTGCTACAGTATTTATTCATCTTTGTTTATATTATTTATTAAAAATAGTCATTCATTGTTAGTTCATAGTTCACAGTGCATTAACTAATGTTAACAAATGAAACCTTGTTGTTTGTGCTTAATAAGATTAAGAGAAACTGTTATTCATTTTTATGGTAACACTTTACAATAAGTGCAACCATAATCGCACTCTCTCAATATTCAAAGTGCAAATAAGACCAAATTTTTCTTTGATACAGAGCTAAGAGATGGTTACAACTACACTGCCCAGCCTAAAATAGCTTTCATATTGAGAGATATCTGCATTCATCAGGGAGCCGCTTTCAAAATGCGGGGTATTGAAATCACGTTTGAATGCGTGCTCGCGTTTACTTTCACTTTCAGCGATCGCGCGTAACTCTGTAAATATGGAGCGGCGGTGACCGTTATCCAACTGAATTAAATGTTTTTTATTTAAATACAAAGCAAAACGACAGTGGAGGCGTAATGTAAACGTAGCGGTGGCATATTCTTTCCTAATCATCCTAACACTCTGTCATGGCAACATCACGAGACTACTTTTCGCCTCGACGAGAAATCTCGTCACATTTTAGTCTCGCAAGATCTTGTGACACGAGATCTTGTCACACCCCTAATGGAAACACATGCTAGACGGATGTGTTTGACTGTTGTGCTCGCATCAAGTCTTGCAGCGCATGACATGGATTTCTAAAACACGGTGCTCAAGTTAAAATCAGCTCAATGCATCTTACACACACACACACACACACACACATTGAGTTTTTTCTGGAGTTTTGGTGTTGGAATTTGGTCCCATTCTTGCCTGATACAGGTTTCCAGCTGCTGAAATGTTCGTGGTTGTCTTTGGCGTATTTTTCATTTAACGTTGCTCCAAAAGATTTATATACCTTTCAGCATTCATAGTGCCTTCCAAAACATGCAAGTTGCTGATACCGTATGCACTTATGCACCCCCATACCATCAGAGATGCTGGCTTTTTAACTGAATGCTGATGACATGCTGGAAGGTCTCCCTCCTCTTTAGCCCGAAGGACACAGCGTCCATAATTTCCAACAAGAATGTCAAATTTGGACTCTTCTGACCACAGAACACTTTTCCACTTTAAACAGTCCATTTTAAATGAGGCTTGGCCCACAGGACAGGACGGTGCTTCTGGACCATGTTCACATATGGCTTCCTTTTTGCATGATAGAGCTTTAGTTGGCATCTGCAGATGGCACAGCGGATTGTTTTTACCGACAGTGGTTTCTGGAAGTATTCCTGGGCCCGTTTAGTAATGTCAGTGACACAATCATGTCGGTGAGTGATGCAGTGTCGTCTGAGGGCCCTAAGACCACGGGCATCAAATAAAGGTCTTCGGCCTTGTCCCTTAAGCACAGAGATTTCTCCAGTTTCTCTGAATCTTTTGATGATGTTATACACTGTAGATGATGAGATTTGCAAAACCTTTGTAATTTGACGTTGAGGAACATTGTTTTTAAAGTATTCCACAATCTTTTTGCGCACTCTTTCACAGCTGTGCCCATCTTTACTTTTGAGAGACTCTGCCTCTCTAAGACATCCCTTTTATAGCTAATCATGTTACAGACCTGATATCAGTTAACTTAATTAGTTGCTAGATGTTCTACCAGCTGAGCCTTTTCAAAATTTCTTGCTTTTTAAGCCATTTGTTGCCCCTGTGCCAACTTTATTGAGACCTGTAGCAGGCATCAGATTTGAAATGTGCTCATTTTTTTTTTGCATAAAATTGTAAAATTTCTCAGTTTAAACATTTGTTATGTTATATATGTTCTATTGTGAATAAAATACTGGCTCATGTGATTTGAAAGTCTTTTTAGTTTACATTTTATTTAAATTAAAAAAACTTCAATATATACAGTATATATATATACATATAAACCTTTTTTGTTAGAAAGCAAAGAGGTACAATGGATACATTTTTGCCCATCTCTAACTGGAATTGACAATGGAAACACACTCCCGTAATTCTTTCATCTCACTTTTGGGCGTGAACGTAGTCTGCAGGCACCTGCTCTTCAACTTCCAATCTTTATTTATGAAATGCATGGACAGACTCATAAATGAAGCCATGTTAATGCTGGACCACATATCAGTATTGGCGGAAAAGAAATCACTTTCTTGCAGTTCAGCAATGATGATCTACTTGATTTTCTTGAATAACTGGGGAATGACACTGAAATTTTTTTTGCTTGGCAACTCATATTGTTTATCGAATGACTGGAGTATTTCTCTGAAGGCAGGTTTCTCCACAGTGCGGAGCGGCGCATTCTCGACCACCAAATACTTTGCCAAATTTCTCATTAACATCTTCCATCTATCGCTGTCTCGTTTGTATTTGACCAGTTTTAAGAAGGCCTCTTCGATACCAACCTGACCAGCAGGGCTTTTGCATTCACAGGAACTTGAAGACATCACTTGAACAAACGTGGATGGGTGACAGGACTGGAGATGGCTCTTGAGATTTAAAGTGTTCACCCTCATCTCACTTTCGGGCGTGAACGTAGTCTGCAGGTACCTGCTCTTCAACTTCCATTCTTTATTTATGAAATGCACAGACAGACTGTCAATTACATCATACCCTCAGACAGACAGACATAAATGAAGTCATCCAAATTTATTTGTTCACCTCTCTCGTTTTGGCATGAATCCAAAATGTTCCCAGATCAGCAATGTAGTATTTGGTTTCCCAACAAGGTCCATTGCCGAACACAAAGTGAATCTGCTGAATGCAGAATAATCTGGATTTTGCTGTGCTCAAACCCGCCAATCTAAAGGAAATGCCAAGGTGTCTGAGGTAATGCTTATTAACCTAAAATGTTATAGCCTAAATAAAACAATCTAAAGCTAAATGGTAGTCTAAAAATGTCAATAGCTGCCACAACTGTTACTATTATTACACTCGTATACAAAACTTGTATTTTATACCTGTCATAGTGTGTGACATCAAGTGCACACTACCACCGGTGGCACAAATGATGAGCAGATGATTTTCAGTTGAGTTATGAGGTGGGACGCTGAGCTTCACACAGCATCTGCTACAGCTCTTACACACAGCAGGAGTTTCATCAGTGAAAATGAGGTATCGTGAATCACCCGAATGTACTGTGCCACGTTTGAGCTTTAGGGGCAAAAACTAGACAAACTTTTTCTTTGACACATACACAGACAAGCTCAAAAACGAACGGCAGAAATCTGCTTCCATTTTTACCACAGAGAGATTCAAACTGTAAATATTTCCTTGCCGTGTGTGTGTTGTCTGTACATCTATAGGTGAATGTTTTTCACCATTGTTTTGACCCATAAAAGCAGAGAACAACAGGAGAGGTACAGGAGAGGTGTAGGGCAATAAATGGTAAAACAAAGTTACTTTTTTAAAAATATTAACAGATATTATGTTGTAAATTTAAAAGTAATGTTACTTTACTAGTTACTAGTTTTCTGTTTACGTAACTCACATTACTTGTAATGCATTAAGCCCCAAACTGCACGACATTCACAGCTCAGGAGACCACTCAAAAAAATCACAAGCAAGATGGCAGATTTCAAATTGTGTACTTCCAGGGGTCCTGTGTCAGCCAAGCAACTGCCATTGAGATGTATGGTAAAGCAACAGATTGCTTTCTCCGGGTATTGATCTCTTTAGCATGAGTGTGTGTGGACAACGAAAAGTGCCTCTGAATGCTTCAGTATGTGTGTGTCTGGTTTAATGCATAATTAAGAAGGTCAGGATTAATGAAGCACTGCAAACTAAAGTTCAGGAGATACTTTGGCTCTGTTTACACTGACAGAGACTTCCTCATTCACAATACTTGGAAAGAACGAGCAAGAGAGAGATAGAGAGAGAGCATGAGAAATAGAGGAAATTGATAAATGAAAAGTTTTGTAATAACAAGTTGTCTTCTCGGTCTAATACGGGGTTTGACCCACACACTTTACAAGATGTTCTTTTACAAAGAGCAACCTAATTATCCAAACACAAATGCACAAAGAGAGTGAGAAAGATAAAGTAAAAAGTAGGTATTTTACACCTATTTTAATGTGCTGACTAACATATTAAAGCACATGTAAAGTACAGTACTTGATTATAATTTAACTGTAAAGGGTTATTTAATGTTACATTTAAAGTTGATATATTTTAAATGTAATAAAATGCAACTTCATCATTACAACACAAGTAATTATAAAATTACCAAAATAAACTTAAGTGGGTCAAAAAAAGCTAAAGTTTAGCTAAATGCATTTAATATACTATTATATCTTTTCATTTAATTGCAACTAACGTTCAATAAAGTGTGGGAAAAACATTACATTAATTTCACGCTTAATTCTATTTAGAAAACACATTTTTTCTATAATAAGTACCCTTTTTAAAAGTATAAGCATACTTCTTTTTCACAATGGAAGGGTGGGGGGTTACCTGAAGTGTGGATTCATTGCAGAGCTCGCGTCCAGCAAAGATGACCCGCAGTTGATCAGGCTGTACGCCCTGCAAACGCCCCACCGTCTCCTTCAGCTCAGCTACACTCGCACCCTTTTCCAATTCCACTGGGAACCCATGGCTGGAATTAAACCGCACATACACTAAGAGAACAGGAGACAATGAGAGAAATTTTGTCAAAGACTGTCATGGGGTTTATCCTTTGATAGCCTGTGATATACCACAGAAAAAGGGACATATAAGGATAATAATGGTGTATACTTGGATGGAATGGGTGGAACAAAGAATAGGCTACATAAAGTCAAAAGCAGGTCACTATTAAAGCAGCCTTAATGTCAAATAGATTAATATCTTTCCTTTGATATCAGCTGCCTCGGCTTATGCCACTCTTTTTTGAATGTGGATTAAAATGATGGTGCATACACTCAGATGCAAGGAGTCCTTATCAGTACTCCCACACCAGAGCACAGCTTGACTTCTCAAAATAATACGGCCTATGCACTAGAGCCTTAGAAGAACAAAGCTGTATGAAGCTTGTAAATAAATCAGAAATTAGAAACAAAAAATAAGGATTTTTTTTTTTTTTTTTTGATATTTTCGTGCCATGTACTACTTGGAGACATTCTGTGTACCACTGATAGTACATGTAACGTACCACAGTTTGAGAACCACTGGGGTAAAGAATAGGGTATAGGTTACAGGTTATAGAAAAGTGTAACAGGTATAGGGTATACAAAAGGGTACAGGGTATTTCAATAGGATACAGGGTACAGAAAAGGCAATAGAGTAATAAAAAATTGATAAATGGTACAGAACAGGCAACAAACAATACATAACCAGGACATAGTATGGGTGTAACTATACACATACAGTATATTCATACTGAAAATGAATATTTGACGCATATGTGTACTGAATGATACTACTATGTGCACAGAAACT
This sequence comes from Megalobrama amblycephala, assembly GCF_018812025.1. Taxonomy (NCBI): domain Eukaryota; kingdom Metazoa; phylum Chordata; class Actinopteri; order Cypriniformes; family Xenocyprididae; genus Megalobrama; species Megalobrama amblycephala. Next base: position 25,270,421 of record NC_063053.1, on the reverse strand, counting down.
GTGTCTGGAAACTAACGGGGGACACAGAGTGAGCTGCTGCGGGAAAGGTGCATGATCCAAGTTGTCCTAAAAGTGAGACGTACTTTATATCAAGTGTTTTAAACTAACTCATAAGCATACAGTTTAAAGCGGCTTGTCCTAATGACAGATGTGTATTGTTTAATGTAATTGAGAATTTGAGACCTGCCTTTTACATCTTACAGTTATATCCTTATCTGTAAATGTAAACAAAAAAAAAAAAAATTTAATTTTGCATAAAATCATCCTGACAGCAAGCACGTCTCCGTTATAGTATATATCTGTATAGACTTACCGAATCGTAACTTATATATATTGGGACACACCTCTTAATTCTTGAATTCAGGTGTTTCAATCAGACCCATTGCCACAGGTGTAGAAAATCAAGCATCTAGCCATGCAGCCTACATCTACAAATAGTGAAAAAAAAATGGGTCGTTCTGAAGAGCTCAGTGAATTCAAGAATGGTACTGTGATAGGATGCCACCTTTGCAATAGAGGGTATGCATCGACGTCACTTTCCCGCCTGAACGCGCTCCCTCAGCTGGACTGAGTGGCAAAAGAACCTGCTGCATGATTGGATTTAACAGAGGAAACTGTGAAAATGCGAGTAAAACAAACGAATTACACTAAAGGTTGGACTCGAAAGTGTTTCTTACAACTTGTCAAATAAACCTAATCCATGGATATTGACATGTAGCCGGGAGTCGTGTTTCCTGACATTTTTATGTGCCTGATTTGATGCCGTGGAAATACACAAAGCAAATCTGCCTGTGAATATTTTACATAACTACAATATAGGTAGGTTTAAATCCGGGAAATCACTTATATCAAAGTTATATATATCGTCATATTGTCCAGCCCTAAAACATATAGAGTTTTATAATATAGTTTTTGTCAGTGTTTATTTTAAAACACACAATTATGCAGAATATAAGATGGAAAATATTTAATTGATGAGTTGTCAACACAATATATAACAAAACAATATATACGGTATGATTTTACCTCAAAATCCAACAATTTTACACAAAATGATAACTGCAAATCCATGTTTCTCTGCTGGAGTCCAGTTGTTTCTGTGAATTGCAGTGATCTATTTGCTTCTTTTTTTCTGTAGCTTTCGGCAGTCTGTAAATATATACCTCAGGTTTTGTGTCAAAGCTATTTGTACAGTCAATCACAAAGCTCTTTCCCGTTTTGGATGTGTTTTTTGTGTTTTTCGCGGCATTCACGCTGAAAACAATGATGCCGCTCAGTCTTTTGCCACTTAACGGGCGTGACCGCAGTCCTAACGGTCAACGGGGATGTCACATGCATACCCTCTATAAGTCAATTCATGAAATTTCATCCCTGCTAGATATTCCACAGTCAACTGTAAGTGAAATTATTGGAAAGTGGACCTCTATTTTTGAAAGTAAATTGGTATTAGAGACAAGACAACAACAGAAACATACAGCAGGCAGCATAAAAACAATCCGTGAAAGTACCGGACACACAGAAGAGACTAAAGACAGGAGGGATAATGGTATGTTTTTTCAGATGTTGGGTTTGGCCTCTTACTTCCAGTGAAGGTAAATCTTAATGTTTCAGCATACCAAGACATTTTGGACAATGCTATGTTTCCAACTTTGTGGGAAGAGTCTGGGGAAGGCCCTTTTTCTATTCTACCATGACTGCCCTAGAGAACAAAGCAAAGCCCATGGATGAGTTTGGTGTGGAAGAACTTGACTGGCCCGCACAGAGCCCTGACCTCAACCCCATCCAACACCTTTGGGATGAACTGGAAAGGAGATTGCGAGCCAGGCCTTCAACAGTGCCTGACCTCACAAATGCTCTACTGGATGGGCAATAATTCCCACAGAAACACTTCGAAATGTTGTGGAAAGCCTGCCCAAAGAAGTGGAAGCTGTTATAGCTGCAAAGGGGGACCAACTCCATATTAATGTCTATGTATTTAGAATGTATGTCAATACAGTTCCTCTTGGTGTAATGCAGTGGTTCCTAAACTTTTCAGAGTGGCGTACCCCCTGAGGAATTTAACATCCTTCTGCGTACCCCTTCTCTTCCACTTAGACTGCTGTCTATTATTAATATTTACCCCCTTAAATTGATTTTCAGGTGCATTTTTTACCTTTATAAAGGCAACGTTTTTTTTTTGTTTTTTAAAAATCCATTAATTTAATTATTAATATAATACATAAAGCAATAAATTAAACTAAATAAATAATTTCAATCAAATTAAATTAATATCAACAAAAGCCATTTTTGCACTGCAGTGGTAGAAGCTGCATCTAGATGTATTTACATTTTATTTATGTCATTGTAATTGCATTCAAGCTACCTCTGAGCAGCATATGTTCTTCATGCTAGTAAGTGCTAAACCCCCACTTTTACAAAGGTGCATATTCGAGAACATCAGTAATGTAGTGTGATTTGCTAAGGCAGCATACTCTTCATGCAACCTATCATATGCACGCTGCTTGTGAGGTATTCATGTATTTGACCTTTTACGGCACAACCATTTTCTTGTTATTACACTAGAGGCGGCATTTTTCCTGATAGCAATACATGCGTGGTTTAATGCTATTTTAAAGGTGCTCTAAGTGATCCTGGGTGGAGTAACTTCCTGTTGACGTTCGAAGTGTTGTCAAACAAAACAGAGGCTAGCTAGACCCTCCCTCCTCCTCCTCCTCCCCCTCCCATCCGTGCGTCCTGAAACAGTCATGAACGCGCATTTAAAATCATTCTTGTCGTTATTGGCTGGAGCATGTTTATTATGATTCGTGGTCCAGGCTGCACCAGTTTGTTTTTGTTGCCATTTTTGGAGCTTGTGGCGACTACAGAGACCGCGTTTTTTTACAGTGTGTTCAGGGGACAGGCAGCTAGCGGATAGTGAGGAGATGTTTGCTGTATGTGACAAAACTGCAGACACAGAACAGCTCAAAGGACACAGAAACTCAACCTGCCAAAGTAAAAGTCTGGTTTAACTTGAAGATATTATGAAAGAAATATATTACTATTGCACAGTAGAATGAAATTCTTAAAGTAATAATGATAATTTAAATTTTAATTTGATTACATTTTAAAGGGTAAACTAAATTGTTAGTAATAATTGAAAGTAAACTGATATAAGAGAAAAGACAGTTAAACAACACAAAAACACACACTAGGCAGCATAAAAGCAATCCGTGAAAGTACCGGACACACAAAGGAGACTAAAGACAGGAGTCGAAGATAGCAGCAGTCAGCGACGAGGACAAAACAGGCCTGACAGAGACACAAAAAAACCCATGTTAACATTCAGACTGTGCCGTCCCTCCTCTAAAAAACACAACCCCTTCATTAAGATGACGGCGATTTGGTGCAGAAGGACTTTTTCCTGTTATCATGTGTGCTTATTATTTTAATTGAAATGAGTCAACCTTTTCAAAGCCCCCAGAGGCATAGAGATAAACTTAAAATGGAAAAATGATTGATATTAAAGAAAAAAAAATACACTAAAATTCCACATTACGGAAAAAAAAAAACGAAAGGGTGAGAGGAAGGGAATGAAGGTGTTTGTTCTCCACACTCAATGCAATTAGCTCTGATTAACCATACAGCATCATCACAAAGCTGAAATTAAAAATTAATTATAAAACTGGTTATAGATGGTTACAGGATTCAGTTGTCACTCTAGTTTATAACTGAACTGTGTGTGAACAAAATCATATTTAGCTTTAAAACAGGCTTGACAACCATATTATGCTTCTGTATAAACATAGCCATTTTATCCTTCTTAGTCTTTTCCAGAAACACACAAACATACTCAAAAATGAAAGGGAGTGAGAGAGAGAGAGATTTGGTCATGTAGACTCAATATCACTCAGCCATAACTCTTCCAGGAAATTGCATCGGGTGATATTGTTGACTTAAGCACAGAGGTTGCAACGCTTGCACTGATTGCTACTAAACGACAAAAGCTGAGAGTCTTGCAGCGCTGTTTAAGAGGGGTTTGAGTGATTGCTTGTTGTTAAAGCGTGACATTCTCTAATAAAGGCATTCTGTCAACCATATTTGGAGACAAATGACACTTGAGCCAACAGCAGGCCAAAAATACAACAAATCATATCGGAAAGAGCGGACAAGAACATAGGAATGAACCTGCACTTGGATGGTTTGGAAGAGCAAATACAAGCAAGTTTTGGTATGACTAAAAGGATAGTTCACATAAAGGATTAGTCCACTTTCAAATCAAATTTTCCTGATAATTTACTCACCCCCATGTCATCCAAGATGTTCATGTCTTTCTTTCTTCAGTTGAAAATAAATTAAAGGTGCCCTAGAACTTTTTTTTAAAAGATGTAATATAAGTCTAAGGTGTCCCCTGAATGTGTCTGTGAAGTTTCAGCTCAAAATACCCAATAGATTTTTTTTATTCATTTTTTTAACTGCCTATTTTGGGGCATCATTATAAATGAGCCGATTCAGGGCTACTGGCCCTTTAATTCTCGTGCTCCACGCCCACGGAGCTCGCGCTTGCCTTGAACAGTGCATAAACAAAGTTTACACAACTAATATAACCATCAAATGGATCTTTACAAAGTGTCCGTCATGCATGCGGCATGCATGCGTCGGATTATGTGAGTTTTGTATACTGTTATATTGTTTACATTTGATTCTGAATGAATTTGAGGCTACGCTCCGTGGCTAATGGCTAATGCTACACTGTTGGAGAGATTTATAAAGAAAGAAGTTTATGAATTATACAGACTGCAAGTGTTTAAAAATGAAAATAGCGATGGCTCTTGTCTCTGTGAATACAGTAAGAAACGATGGTAACTTTAACCACATTTAACAGTACATTAGCAACATGCTAACGAAACATTTAGAAAGACAGTTTACAAATATCACAAAAAATATCATGTTATCATGGATCATGTCAGTTATTATCGCTCCATCTGCCATTTTTCGCTATTGTTCTTGCTTGCTTACCTAGTCTGTTGATTCACCTGTGCAGATCCAGACGTTACTGGCTGCCCTTGTCTAATGCCTTTCATAATGTTGGGAACATGGGCTGGCATATGCAAATATTGGGGGCGTACATATTATTGATCACAACTGTTACGTAACAGTCGGTGTTATGTTGAGATTCACCTGTTCTTCAGAGGTCTTTTAAACAAATGAGATTTATATAAGAAGGAGGAAACAATGGAGTTTGAGACTCACTGTATGTCTTTTCCATGTACTGAACTCTTGTTATTTGACTATGCCAAGATAAATTCAATTTTAAGGTTTTTGATGAAAACATTCCAGGATTATTCTCCTTATAGTGGACTTCAATGGCCTCCAGATGGTTGAAGGTCAAAATGACAGTTTCAGTGCAGCTTCAAAGGGTTTTAAATGATACCAGACGAGGAATCAGGGTCTTATCTAGCGAAACAATCGGTCATTTCCGAAAAAATACAACCGTATATGCTTTATAAACACAAATTATCGCCTTGCACCTGCTTCCGGATTCCGTATTCTTCAAAAAGCTTACGCTGTATGTCCTACGCCTTCCCTATTCAACTTACGGAATGAACACGGCACCAGTTTCGTTTTTTTCCGTAAGTAGAATCACAATTATGATGTCAATTACTCACCCTCATGTCATCCCAACTCCCAAACCTGATATGCATTTCCCATACAAAGCTGTAAATCGCTGTTTAACTACTATAGTATGATGCATCATTGAAGAGACTAACTAGCTAGTCTGTTTCCTGAAACCTTAGTAACTTTGTTATACATCTGAGGTTCGAACCACGTTGGTTCAACAATACAGAAACATTATCTGGGTTTCCATCCAAACGTGAAGCGAATCTTCGCAAAAAAAGAAAAAAAAAGGGGGAAAAAATGCCAATTAGGTGTGTTTCAATCAAGTTGTTTGAGCTGATGATGGTGGTATGGTAACCTAGTAACCAACAGTAAATAAAACACCATCAGCGGAAAACATGGGCGTGGCGAGCAGGGCGAGCAAGAGCCGTGAGGGAATGGCGCGAGGCCGGTGGCTAGTTAATGAGCTTCACCTGGGAGGCGCACCGGCCTTGAGTCTCTCATGGAGGAGCTCCGGGAGCATAAAAGGAGGAGCGACGACAGTGAAGGACGAGAGAGGACCAGGCCTGGACTTTATTATATGTTTTATTATGTTTGTGTGGCCAGCAGATGTCCGCGAGGGTCTGCCGGCATTACTTTCATTTTGTATTTGTTTATTTTGTTATTAAAACTTTGTTTGAACGTTCGCCGGTTCCCGCCTCCTTCTTCCCGTATTTACGAACTACGTTACAATGGGTTTAATGTTCGCTACGTCAGAATTTATTCAGCAAATGCATTTCCACCTCCCATTATTCACATTAACTCTTTTTCGCACAAGTCAAAAACCACCTCAAGTGAGCGTAAAAACTTCTTTGCGAATTAAGGGATTTTTTTCCCTGATGTTTCCTGATGCGATATTTCAAAATTTGCACAAAAACAGGGTGATGGAAAAATAGCTAGTGTTAATGATGTCACGAAGGTCATGGAGTAATAACTTCTGCTAATAAATTGATTTGAGATTGACTTAATGTAAGATTATTGTTGAAAAATAATGAACATGGCATCTGAGGACTACTTTTTTGCTATTTTTTGTTCTCCATTATTTTGCTTTATTTACATGTTTAATTCAAATGCACATTCCCTCTTCCGTTATACTCCGTGGTGCTCCTACATTTATGGACGCTTTTCAAAATCGGCACTTTCATTCTCTTGACAAACTAAACATTTAATGAAATTTGTATATTTGGAACGAAAGATTCTATGCTCTAGATTCTACGGACACAAGTCAAATGCTGATCCAACCACACTTTTGCGATGTTGTTTGTGAATGTTTGTTGAAACTATGGTTTCAGGAAATACCGAATTGTGAACTATGACGGAACTTGCTACCAACTGTTTGACTTTCTTCTGTGCAACACAAATAATATTTTGAAAATTGTTTGCGCAATGAAACTCAGTCGAATCCAATGTTATTTGTGAAACCATTATCTTATTATATTTTCTAAAGAAGAAATAAAGTCATACAGGCTTGGAACAACATGAAGGTGAGAAAATTATGACAGAATTTACATTTTTGGGTGAACTATCCTTTTAATATCACAAAGTATTTAATTGCCTTCAAAAAATATACCTCTTCCTTCTTTAATGCACACATCACTGCTATATTTCTTTATGCTGTAACACCGAGCAGGCTTTAATGTCGGGGCAACTGGTCTATTTCCATTCAGACTATTTCTACTGATTACGCTAAGAATAGCAATGACTGCGCTGACAGTTGAGACAAAGATAAGCCCGTACTGAGCGCAGAGCCACAGTCAGGGCAGGTCGGGGGTGACGTGTGCCGTCGTGCTGATTTCCATAATGTCTCTCATTGTTTTGTCTGCCTTCCAGGAGGATAACAAATGAGTAAATTCCCCCTTTGTCATGTTTCATCACAGCAGGAGTCAGTTTTGTGAGCGAATCTCGACGTTTTTCTTCAGTCGGCGAGAGTGACAGAAAGCAATCATCACCGCGCCACTGGGCCCGATTTTAGAGCAATGAGGCCAAACTCTAGAATAGTACAACAATTCAAGCCCTAGTACTTTAAACTCGCAGATCTCCAGATCTCACTACTCTGTGACATTTTTTTAAGAACTACAGATTAATCTTTGTTACAGTGGTATGAACCAGGAGTATTTCATAATGCTATCTGATTGTCAGACTTTTTAAGCTGCTGATGGCCAGATAGTGATTTATTCTTTATGAATAATTAAAATAATGTTGTCCAGCACACTGTAAGTGTGGAGACTGTAATGTACAGCATGAGATTTTTAAAGCTTAGCTTAAATGTGTGCTACAACACGTGTGTGCTGCTGGGATAGTATTCTCACTTTAAACAGAGTGGAAACAGTATTCAAACAGTTAAGATTACAGTAAGATGTTCTATGCAAAATATGCATATACAGCAAGTCTGAGACCATCAGTGAAAATGCTTCTGCATTCTGCATTTTTCAAAATGAATGCTTCTGTTCCCGATATAAATTAGCATCATAACAATTAGAAAGATAAGTTGATGTATATCTGAGTGTAACAAATTATCAAAAAAAGAAAAAAGGCATGGCAAGGGCTTGGTTCTTTCCATCGCTTGTTGATTGGATATTGAGATGTTGGTGTTGCACTCCAAAATGAATGTAAGCTTACTGTCAATTGTGGAATGATAGGTTTTAAGTGGATGGAGATTTAAGTGTTTTGGAGAAATCTGGTATACGTCATCAGAGACAAGTCTGACATTTTCCCCAGAAGATCGAGTTATGACACTCTGATTAAACATTAGGGGCACTATCATACAGCCAGCGCAATGCAAGGTCAAAACATGGTCAAAACAAAGGTCAAAAACAAATTGATCTAACATGTTTTTACAAAACAGACGAGGTGAATTTCCCTTTCATGCTTTAAAGGGGACCTATTATGCCCCTTTTACAAGATGCTATATAAGTCTCAGGTGTCTCCAGAATGTGTCTGTGAAGTTTCAGCTCAAAATACCCCAAAGATCATTTATTATACCATGCTGTAAATGCCCCTTTTTGGGTGGAAGCAAAAACATACTGTTTTAGTGTGTGTACCTTTAAATGCAAATGAGCTGCTGCTCCCCCACCCTCCTTTCCAGAAGAGGGCGAAGCTTTTACAGCTTGTGGTTATGCTCATGTGACATTGCAGTTCTTTATCATCATGAAAGTTTATTATTTGCATGCGAAAGCCATATCGGTTTAAACGTCTGATAAGCGGTTTTCTAAGCACACACACACCCGAAGAGCACACACAGAAAGCTGGCTGTCACATGCTGTGTGTCACGTGAGCACTAAACTTAATTCTCTTTCTCGTCTTATTACGCTTAAACTGTCAAATACGCACAAAGTTCACATAAACACAGTCAGTTATGTCTGTGAACATATATAGCTGGGAAATAATGTGTATAATGTATATGAAACACTAAATATGTGTATTAAAATGCCAGCAGCCTAATTTTCAAAAAAATGCTTTTCTTACTTAGAGTTTTTTCATTTCCAGTCCAAATATCTAAAAATTCTTAAATCAAGAAGCATTATCTAGACAAATAAAAATTATTGTCTTGTTTTCAGAAACAAATAAGTCAAAATCAAGTGAGTTTTTCCTTAAAACAAGCAAAATAATCTGTCAATGGGGTAAGCAAAATAATCTTATTTCAAACCGAAAACAAGATTATTTTGCTTACCCCAATGGCAGATTATTTTGCTTGTTTTAAGGAAAATTTGATACAAAACAAAAAAATTGAAGCAGTGTTTTGAAATCGGCCATCACTAGATACTGTTGAAAAGTCGTTATTTTGTTTTATTGGCACACAAAAACTATTCTCGTTGCTTTATAATATTAATGTAGAACCACTGTACTCACATGAACTGATTTAAATGTTTTGAGTACCTTTCTGGATCTTGAGAAGTCTGGTGACATTGCTATCTATGCAGGCCTCACCGAGCCATCGGATTTGATCAAAAATATCTTAATTTGTGTTCCGAAGATGAACAAAGGTATTACGGTGTAGAACGACATGAGGGTGAGTAATAAATAACATAATTTTCATTTTTGGGTGAACTAACCCTTTAATTACAATTTTGGAATCCCAGATTTTCTCATTTCTTTATTCAAATAACATCATGCAAGCACTCTTCAATCAAAGAAGCAACGAAATTCAGATGACTTGCACTCAACTGAATCAGCCAGGCCAATGTAATCATAGCTGCTGAGGCAAGTTTTAAACAGGCATCCAGGTGATCATCAGTTCAGGTTGAGCGGTATTTGGATTCGGTTATCTTCATGTGGGAAAATGCTGTCTCACACAAGTATGTTAAGCCAAACAAGGCTGTCATGGTTCAGTGCACATCTTCTGATGTTGGGATATTTTCTCTCATCGAAGTTCCAAAAATGTCCAGCAGAAGCTCTGCCTTCATCTGAATGTCAGACTGCAGCAATAAATTTTCATCCTCCAGGGCAGATGCGTTTATTTGGAAAGCTGACGCAATGTTTGACGTTTGTGTACAGTTGCTGGAAAATGTGGAGTTCTGGTCATAAAACTGAATCTGATCTGAACTAAGTCGCAAAAATAGACAAATGAGGTCTGCTAAAACAAATAACTTCAGATTATATGTTTGCATGAGTATTGTGACAAATCTGGTTAAATAACTCCTAGAGATTCACATCTACTCAACACAGGCTGCAAATATTCTCACTGCAAAGTGGGAAAAACTGGATAACTGGGTGGAAATCAAAACCATACCATGACCTTGGTGTTCTTGGTCCCAACAAGCTAAATGCAACCAACAAGAACATTAACCCCCAGTTTTGAAGCTCCCATTACATCTGCTATCTGAGACCTCGTGTCTTGGTTTCACTGGACCATGACAGTGGAAATTGCTTGAACCATCTAAAATAAATTTGTGTTAAGAGTAAACCGAGCACAGGGTGAAGTGAAAAGAAAAAGAAAAAAAAGTGGAGAGATTGAGAGAGATGCATACAAAATGTGTCTACCTGAACACTCTAATGTGCAGGTAAGGGAGAGTCTTATTGAATCTTACAGAAACTGTTCCTGCGATTTTAAAAGGATCTCTCTGAAAATTGAATCTTTAAAATGTTTGGCTTCAGCTCTGTGAGTGCACTTATTTACAGAACATGATAAACCCTCAATTCATTCTGGTTTGCTGCAAAATGTCATCCTTACATATGAAAGAAAAAGGCCAATGTGCTCAAACAAGACCCGAAAATGCCAAAGCAGAAGATTGTAATTTTCATTTGATTTACAAAAATTGTAGGCTTTCTGCCTGTGCTCTTCAAAAACTGCCAGAATTCAGCATGAAGTGAAAACTACCACAGTAGTTACATCATGACCTTGAAAGTCCCAACTTTAAGGCCAGTTCACATCAAGAGCGATAACTATAACAATAACTATAAACTTTTAATAATCATTCTAATTGTAAGAGAATAGAGAAGGACACACCACAACTATAAAGATAACGACACAGAGGAACAATATCGTTGGAATCACTTTCAGAACTGATGAACGCTATACTCATTGACAGCCAATTAGAATCCGCCCGACTTTAAAGAGCTAGAAGATTTAAGGCAGCAGACAACATAACTGCAGCACGTGTCTATAATAAACAGAACTTTATCGTCCATTGGTGTGGATGCTAGTTATCATTCTTGGTGTGAACTGGTCTTTAGAGCGGTGGTTCTCAACCTTTTTGACGGCAAAGCCCTTCTTTGTCTTGAGACAATAATCAAAGGCCCTCCAATATAAGCTGATATTTACCTCTGGTGCATGTGTTGTAATAAACAGGGATGGATTAATGCATGGGCTTAACGGGCACGTGTCCAGTAAACTAGACCAGAGGGGGGACCCAGACAAGCTGTGGGGGGCACCGCACCGCTAAAACCATAAGCAACGAGAAATCGGAGAGCCACACTACTTCTCCACCTATCCCCCACAACAAATTGCCACGCTGAAGGGCCTTTAGATGGATTACGACCGTGTCATAATCCATCCCTGGTAATAAAACAAATAAACTCAAAAGTATGATGTCAGTTTAATGTTGTACATCTTTATTTTTTTAACGATTTTAATTAAGATGATGTTAATATAACTAAGTTTAAATAATTTTAAGACTTAATAGGGTTGTGCACATACACCGAACACATCCATTAGAGCCCATTGTCAATGAAGCCTACTTTGAATGGCTTTTGCACTAGACGGAGCAGAATGTGGAAAATGAACTATGCTCGAGCCTTAAAGGGATAGTTCACCCAAAAATTTAAAATTATTCCATGATTTACTCACCCTCAAGCCTCTTCTTTTAGATGAACACAATCAGAGTTATACTACAAAATATCCTGTGCTCATTCAAGCTTTATAATGGTAGGTGCTCCTGATTTTCAAGTCCAAAAAAGTGCATCTATCCATCATAAAAGATGCAGACGGCCGGAAGTTAGTTAAATGAAGGAGACCTCCGGATTTAAATGAATCGCATGTTATCTTTTACATCATATTTTGTGGTTCCCCTGGGGTATTAAAGCACATTTATACCAACAAGAACCTATGCTTCTAACCACAGGTCGAGAGCTAAAGGTCCAACCACGTAATTTTGCAATGATGTTTGCGAATGTTTGTTGGAACTATGCTTTCAGGAAACACTGAATCATTGAATTATGTTAATAACAACAGAACTTTGCTCAAACTCTGTTTGACTTTCTACTATATTTCTCTATTATTTATTTTTTTTTTTTGTCTTTACATTGAAAGTCAGTGAAATCCAATGTTGTTTTGAACCCATTATCATGTTTACATCAAGTCATACAGGCTTGGAAAGAAATAAAGGTGACACAGGGCTCAACCTGGACTTGGATTTGAATGAGCTGGTCTCTACTACAGCACTGGATATGGGCTTCTTATGTGGTTAGGTTAGGGATGGAGTTTGGCCTATAATTGTTTTCATGGAATGTTGTTCCAGGACCAACAAAGGTTACTGAACCAGGAACAGGCACTCAGGACTATATCACTTCAGTAGCCCCTCACTGGAGAACACATGAGATCCAGGGGGTGGAGACGGGTAGGTTAAGGGATATGTAAAGTGGGAAGAGTTGGATGCAGATCCAGGGGGTGGGGATGGTTGGGTTTAGATCCAGAGGGTGGAGACAGGTAGGTTTATGGCTATGTAAAGTGGGAGGAGTTGGATCTAGATCTAGACCCCGCCCCCTGCTGTTCTGCAGTACAGACCATCTCAATCACTTGGCCAAATAATGCTTTATGCTAGCATGGCATGTCCATCTGCTCACATTATCATGAAAACAAGAAAGACCACCCCATTTGATAGTGGAGTAACATGAATTTAAATGAAACTGTCTTTTCCTCAAAGCATGTCTGATTATCTGTGTATAAACCCGATTCCAAAAAAGTTGGGACACTGTACAAATTGTGAATAAAAAAGGAATGCAATAATTTACAAATCTCATAAACTTATATTTTATTCACAATAGAATATAGATAACATATCAAATATTGAAAGTGAGACATTTTGAAATGTCATGCCAAATATTGGCTGATTATGGATTTCAGGAGAGCTACATATTCCAAAAAAGTTGGGACAGGTAGCAATAAGAGGCCGGAAAAGTTAAATGTACATATAAGGAACAGCTGGAGGACCAATTTGCAACTTATTAGTCAATTGGCAACATGATTGCGTATAAAAAGAGCCTCTCAGAGTGGCAGTGTCTCTCAGAAGCCAAGATGGGCAGAGGATCACCAATTCCCCCAATGCTGCAGCGAAAAATAGTGGAGCAATATCAGAAAGGAGTTTCTCAGAGAAAAATTGCAAAGAGTTTGAAGTTATCATCATCTACAGTGCATAATATCATCCAAAGATTCAGAGAATCTGGAACAATCTCTGTGCGTAAGGGTCAAGGCCGGAAAACCATACTGGATGCCCGTGATCTTCGGGCTCTTAGACGGCACTGCATCACATACAGGAATGCTACTGTAATGGAAATCACAACATGGGCTCAGGAATACTTCCAGAAAACATTGTCAGTGAACACAATCCACCGTGCCATTCGCTGTTGCCAGCTAATACTCTATAGGTCAAAAAAGAAGCCATATCTACACATGATCCAGAAGCGCAGGCGTTTTCTCTGGGCCAAGGCTCATTTAAAATGGACTGTGGCAAAGTGGAAAACTGTTCTGTGGTCAGACGAATCAAAATTTGAAGTTCTTTTTGGAAAACTGGGACGCCATGTCATCCGGATTAAAGAGGACAAGGACAACCCAAGTTGTTATCAGCGCTCAGTTCAGAAGCCTGCATCTCTGATGGTATGGGGTTGCATGAGTGCGTGTGGCATGGGTAGCTTACACATCTGGAAAGGCACCATCAATGCTGAAAGGTATATCCAAGTTCTAGAACAACATATGCTCCCATCCAGACGTCGTCTCTTTCAGGAAAGACCTTGCATTTTCCAACATGACAATGCCAGACCACATACTGCATCAATTACAACATCATGGCTGCGTAGAAGAAGGATCCGGGTACTGAAATGGCCAGCCTGCAGTCCAGATCTTTCACCCATAGAAAACATTTGGCGCATCGTAATGAGGAAGATGCGACAAAGAAGACCTAAGACAGTTGAGCAACTAGAAGCCTGTATTGGGACAACATTCCTATTCCTAAACTTGAGCAACTTGTCTCCTCAGTCCCCAGACGTTTACAGACTGTTATAAAAAGAAGAGGGAATGCCACACAGTGGTAAACATGGCCTTGTCCCAACTTTTTTGAGATGTGTTGATGCCATGAAATTTAAAATCAACTTATTTTTCCCTTAAAATGATACATTTTCTCAGTTTAAACATTTAATATGTCATCTATGTTGTATTCTGAATAAAATATTGATATTTGAAACTTCCACATCATTGCATTCTGTTTTAATTCACAATTTGTACAGTGTCCCAACTATTTTGGAATCGGGTTTGTATGTGGTCACAACATATATAAGCAAATCTACAAGCAACCTCTGGTAGGGAGCGCATTCCCTGAATGACTAAAGAAAATGACTTTACTTAGCAGCTCAGGAAGAAGAAAATCTACCTGCCAGCCATCTTATAATGAAATGTGTTATTTACAGATAACATGCCGAGACTGTAATTCTGAGAAAGCAGAGAGAATAAAAGAGTGCAAGATAGACGAGGCAGAGCACTGTCAATCAAAAGAGAGGCGACCGGGGTTTCATGACCAGCCAATGATTTGTGTCCGCCTGGAGTGGCAGACGGCCAGATCAATCTAGGCCGCACACAGGCAGTAATATGAAGACAGATTGGCTTAATTCTGTACTGCAGCTTCTGAGAGAAATAGAGTCTGGGGACTCTTTAGTGCTGGAGCCAGACAGAGCGAAGGAGGAGAAGGAAGGAGACAGAAAGGAGGCAGGGTCAGAAGAATGTTTTACAAAGAGAAAGATGTAAATGTGAAACCCAAGAGGATGGGGAAGACGTGGAAGTTTGGACAGAGATGGCTCCTTATGTTCTAGGGATAAGTCAGCAGGGTCAGCTAGTCGATAAGTCATCCAACACCTGACTAGTTCATCTCAAGGATGTCTATAATACATTAAAGGAATAGTTCACCCAAAAATGAAAATTCGGTCATTTACTCACTCTCATGTAATTCCAAACCCCAATAACTTTTGTTCGTCTTCAAAACACAAATGAAGACATTTTTAAAGAAATCTGCCCAAGCAATCAAAACTCAAAACTGCCTCAAAACTTTGACATCGTAAAAGCACATTAACTATGGTAAATAAATGCATTCCTGTTATACACAAGAGCAAAGCTCTTAAAAGAACTTTGAGTACTTTTTGAGCAATGTTTTTGAGCAATGTTGCCGAGTGATGTTGCTTGGGCACTTTCCCATCGAGAATGGGCAACAAATTTCTATCTGGATACTTTAGATTGAAATTTGTTGCAAATTCTCAATGGGAAAGTTCCCAAGCAACATTGCCCGGCAACATTGCTCAAAATGTTACCCTGTGTATCATCATCTGTTTTTTGCAGAAGCACAAACGTGTGTGAAATGAAAGAACAAACCTCCTTGGTTCTCGCACGTTTGGTTGAGCAATGCTTTTATATGAATAAATGGCTAAATTAAATAATATAAACAATAGTGATGCTTCAAAACACTGCTCGATTCATATGAATTACTTTTATGATGTCTTTCTGAACTTTTTGATGCGTCAAAGTTAGAATGGAATGGACTTTCAGTAAAGGTACAGAAATCTCTTATCTTAATTTTGCGTTTCAAAGATGAACATGAGTCTTATCGTCAAAGAGGAAAATAACTTTTATTTTGGGTGAACTAACTCTTTAAGGTGATCATACACGGGGCAACTTTTTGAGCCATGTTGCCAAGCGATGTTGCTCGGGCACTTTCCTATTGAGAATGGAAAACAAATTTTGATCTAAAGTATCCAGATAGAAATTTGTTGCCCATTCTCAATAGGAAAGTGCCCAAGCAACATTGTTCGGTGACATTGCACGACAACATTTCTCAAAATGTCCCATGTATCATCACCTTAAGACAGCTATCCTCAACTGCAGACACTCGGCTGGTGCAGAAACCCCAACATTCAGTTCTAGACACTGTTTGTTAGCCAATCAGAAAATCATGACAAAATTGTGTCATGGCAAAGCTACTTGGCTGAAGGCCATTTTAACTTTTAATATTCTTTTAGTAGTGGTGTATTAAAAAGAGGATAAATTAAAAAGCACAACGTCTTGAACATGGTTTTAGCGTGCTGACAGAAAGATGAACGGTTCAGTTTGTAAAAGTACCAAACATAAATGGGACATGTAGACCCACATGACTGTGTGTCAAGGTAAATAAGTCTCTTTATAACTTGACAAAGTTAGCTCAGGTTGTAAAATGTCATGTAGTTTGACTTCCCAAAACCTTAAAGGATTAGTTCACTTTCAAATTAAAATTCCCTGATAATTTACTCACCCCCATGTAATCGAAGATGTTCATGTCTTTCTTTCTTCAGTCGAAAAGAAATTATGGTTTTTGATGAAAACATTCCAGGATTTTTCTCCATATAGTGGACTTCAATGGACTCCAAACGGTTGAAGGTCAAAATTACAGTTTACAGTGATCCCAGACGAGAAATAAGGGTTTTATCTAGAGAAACCATCGCTCATTTTCTAAAAAAAAAAAATAAATTTTATACGTTTTTATAAATTGTATATATTTTTAACCATAAATGCTCATCTTGAACTAGCTCTCTTCTTCTTCTTCTCTATTTGAATTCCAACAGTGTAGACGCTGCTAAGTGTATTACTGCCCTCCACAGGTCAAAGTTTGAACTAAATTGTCATATACAATATTCTAGTGCAAGTATATAACAATTAGTTCAAACTTTAACCTGTGGAGGGCAGTAATACACTTAGCAGTGTCTACACTACTGGAATTCAAATAGAGAAGAAGAAGAAGAGAGCTAGTTCAAGATGAGCATTTATTGTTAAAACATTTTTTTTATACGTTTTATTTTTTTAGAAAATGAGTGATGGTTTCTCTAGATAAGACCCTTTTTCCTCGTCTGGGATCGCGTAGAACGCTTTGAAGCTGCACTGAAACTAATTTTGACCTTCAACTGTTTGGTGCCCATTGAAGTCCACTATATGGAGAAAAATCCTGGAATGTTTTCATCAAAAACCTTAATTTCTTTTCGACTAAAGAAAGACAGACATGAACATCTTGGATGACATGGGGGTGAGTAAATTATCAGGAAATTTTAATTTGAAAGTGAACTAATCCTTTAATATATATGCTCCATCCAGGTTTTATTTTTTTATACATACAAGAATGTGTGCTGTGTGTACACTGCACCCTCTAAGAAACACAATTGATTGGGGTCTGATGGACCCTAATTAACGAGGCTTCCTTAAAACGGACTAATTGACTCCTTGATTGACTAACCCACTGCCAAGTCGATTTTGAAAAAATGACGTTTTGCACATCCCTATATATGTTCATGGAAAAAGAATGTGATTACTGAAAAAACACCTTTGGAACATCGGCTGACATTGCAGGCCACTTTCCCTGGGCTCGGGTCGGTCTACTTGCCATTGATTAGCAATAAAGTACCGCTACAGCGCTGACAAAAGCACCATAAAATACTGCCAACTCCATTGCCTTTAATTTCCCCTTCCATAACAATAAAGAAGATTGATTCTTCCATTCCAGAACTCCGTTTGAGCAATTAAGAGAACAAATACTACTGTAAGGCTTTTTCATTCCCCGCCTCTTGACTTTTAGCGATATGACTGGAAGGACAAAAATAGACAGCATTGTTTGGGCCACAACTCAGTGGTCGTGATACAGAACTACCTATAGTGCTATCTATCCATCCAAATGAAAGGCAAGGGGTGGGGGGGGTGGAGGACAAATAGGGAAAGTGAGAGAGTACAGGAGCAAAAGACGAGAGGCCCGCGGTACTGTCTAGAGGAGTTATCCGCAGACCAATGGCCAAATTGATTCCGTCGAGCACTGTTCATCAGGCGCACAGTAGCACTAGGAAATATTCCCTCCTCCATCCGTCCTCTCCTATTAGCACGGTGGACGAGTAATTTTTCTCTGGAAATAGCTAATGAAAACATGCAGTAAATCACTAGTTAAAGGTGCATAAAAATGTACAGCTTAAAATCAGCTATAATAAAATGAAATAAATATATTTAGGGAAAGTGTTTGGGAAACAATTGATCATTTAATTGCAAAATACAATTAGTTAATTATAATTATAGTTGTTGTTAAAGTTATCTGTGTATCTGTGTGTCACACCAATACAATTAATATGTAGTTCAGTCATGAAACTCTAGAGGGCACAGGCTGTATCAGCCTGCTACAGGGCAACTGTATCAGTCAGTAACGCATTACAAAAGTAATTATATTACAGTAATCTATTACTTTTTATTGTAACGCAGTAATATAACGCATTATTAATAAAATTTGGGTAATATTAGACTCATTACGATATCAGTAACACATGTTACAACAACGCATTTTAACCCGAAATTAAAGAGATAGTTCACCCAAAAATGAAAATTTGATGTTTATCTGCTTACCCCCAGGGCATCCAAGATGTAGGTGACTTTGTTTCTTCAGTAGAACACAAATGATGATTTTTAACATCGATCAGTTTGTGCGAGAAACCGAACAGTATTTATATCATTTTTTACCTCTAAAACACCACTATGTCCAACTGCTCTCCGCATCCGGTTAGTGAGGTCTGATCGCGCTCTGACAACGGAAGTGATGTCGCGCACTCATTGAAGCAAAGCGTGAAAGATCACTTCCGGCATCAGAACGCGTTTTTTGACCTCACCAACCGGATGCTGAACGCAGTTGGACATAGTGGTGTATTAGAGGTAAAAAATTATTTAAAGCGATCGTTTCGTGTCTTAGGACATCAATGTGTCGTCACGAGCTGCAGGGTTTAATATGGATTTGTCTGTGCATGTTTTTTTGACTCTTATAGACGGTGTTATCGTTTCAATGCATTATTTGACTGACAGACGGCAACGGTTGGAGTTACAAATCATCATTTGTGTTCTACTGACGAAACAAAGTCAACTACATCTTGGATGCCCTGGGGGTAAGCAGATAAACATCAAATTTTCATTTTTGGGTGAACTATCCCTTTAAGTGGTGTTAGTTTTATTTTTTACCAACGTCGCAAGACATTCCAGCACCAGAGAAAAAATCCGCTGGTAAAATAGTATGTCTATTTCCTGCTGCTGGAATTCGATGGTTGAGATGACTGCAGAGACGGATTCTACAGTATATTTGTGAGATGGACCTATAGCTACTCCATTATTTTCAGAGAAAAGGACGATAATGTAATAGTCAAGTGCAATATTGCCATCTGTGTGCGGCACTGAGGGAACTTTCAGCACTTGTAAAAACATGCTAACACTAAGATAACCGAGAGAGCTTTAGGGTCGGAGAAGAGAAAGAATGCGCTGGACAAGAGCGCGGACAAGACATACAACAGATGAAGAAATACAGTGAGCCGTGAGTTTGTTTGCGCATCAATAATAACGGATGCCTAATGTATGACTCCTGTATGTCACTGTAATAACTTCTTTAACTTCATTACAATCATCATCAATTAAAAAGTTATTAGCAACACTGGTTTTCTTTATCCAACTGAGAGTATGTTTACACGACGTTTGAAATGAGATGTTTTTCCTTGGAGATTTCCGCGTACAGACAACACCAATGTCAAAACAATCCCCATTCATAAGAATCCGTGAAAATGACTAATAACACTGTATTCTGCTGGCAGGCCATTTGATGGCAATGAAACGCTATAGACTGAACATGTAATGCGCATGTGCATGACGCCATCGTTTTCACAGATTCACGTTTTTGTTGTTTACACTGAAACCGTTTTCAAAAACGTGTACTTTGAAACCCTTTTTTAAAAGTTTTCATTTTCAGACCACCAAAACACCGTTGTTGTGTAAATAAATGGCCAAATGCATTAAAAAATTTATTTGAAAATGTTGTCATGTAAACAGCCCCTGAGAGATGTAGTTTGCGTATACCACGTTACTGATGCGGTTGGGTGTTTTGAGCCGCCGTCTGTATTTCACACAGAGCGATGAGAAACGGCATGGACTGTTCTGAAACAATTGTTTCAGAAATTTTAAGTTATCTCCAAGCCCTACACAGTCATTATGCTATACCACATCACCTTAACTGGATTAATAATGAGCAGTAATAAACTATATTTTATTTTTTTATGCCGTCATGCTTCTGTGGTTATTTTGGTAAGAGTAACTCAAAAGTAACGCAAAAGTAGTGTAACACTTCACAATTCAGAGACAGTAATATTATAACATAACTAATTACTTTCAAATGAAAGTAACAAGTAATGCATAACGTATTACATTTTGGAAGTAACTTGCCCAACTCTGGTTACCACATGGCACAAGCTGATTGGCCTCTGCTGATCCTCCAGCCAATGAGATTGCTTGCTCAACATTTAAATAGCCTGGTTCGGTGTTTGCTGTAGGCTAGTCCTTCAGCACGCTATCAGAGTTCCTCTGAACCCCTCCACCTCCCCAGCTCCACCTGCCTATCTGCTATGGGATTTAGGTATGTGTATTTATGCAGCAGCAGCAGCAGCAGCATGTTGGGGAAAGTTCCTTTTAAAATTAATGGGTTAGACTATTGGGTAACACTTTATTTTAGGGTCTTTTAACTAGTTGCTCATTAGCATGCATATTAATAGAATATTGGCTATTTAATAGTACTTATTAAGCACATATTAATGCCTTATTCTGCAAGACCTTATTCTACATTCTTACTCCTACCCAATACCTAAATTTAACAACTACCTTACTATTAATAAGCAGTAAATTAGGAGTTTATTGAGGGAAAAGTCATAGTTAATAGTTTATATGTGTTCCCTATTATAAAGTGTTACCGGATATTGCATTAGTCCCTAAAAAAGTAACTAACTGAGTTAGTTTTTATGGAAAGTAATGTATTGTGTTACTTTTTCTCACACGGGTTGGGCTTGCTTGTTTGTTTTTTAATAACAACAAAAAAATAAGTTCTATTTTTGGCAAATGTAAAGGCCCTTTCACACCAAAAGTGAAATGAATAAGGCTCAGGCTGAAAGAAATGCAAATTCAGGCCTGTACAGTAGAGGGCGCAACTCAAACCTTTCAGCTGTGCTCCCATTCTGGATCGCAGAATGGGAACTGGTTAATAAAGTGAGATTATTTGTGTTATTTAACATTATTGCAGGTTTGCATAATATTCCGAATATGCATATCGCTCAACATATGGAGAGGTGAGCTGTCAGTCTATAAATGTAGAAAAAAAGTAACTTATTTACTTATTTACTTAGTTACTTATTTGAAAAAGTAACTCAGAAATGTTATTGTAAATGTAAAAGTAATGTGTTACTTTACTAGTTACTTAAAAAAGTAATCTGATTACATAACTTGGGTTACTTGTAATGAGTTACCCCCAACATTGAGAAGCAGCGTGTCCGTGTATCTAGCAGTAGCAAGTCCATACTTGCTCTGCAGAAGCAGCAGTAATAATCAACAGCAGCAGCAGCAGATCTCCACCAAGATTAAACACATTAACTCTGCACATATTCTATAACATGCTAAAACTATACAGAGTTATTATGACTGAACTATAACTATAATGTTTTAATAACACACCACAGCTATAATGATAACGACACATTGGAATGATATAGTTGACTTTAAAGAGCTTGAGCATTTATTGTGGCAGGCTTATAATATAACAGAGCATTACTGGATGTTGGTGTGGATGTTTGAACCTGCACTAGCGATTCACACATGAATCCCCTTGAAAAAGTTATTTGGAGAAGAGGTTTTTAAACTGGAGTTCACAGAACCCCAGGGAGCTGTAAGGTGCTGCTATATTTCAGAAATAAAGAAATAAAAAACAAAATAAAAGTTTTAAAAGAAAACATTTACCAAGTTACTATTTCATTCTGCTTTCTAAAGACTGGTTGGAAACCATGAAATATACTGTGAAATTTTATTCTATTGACAGCCATAGATTTTAATAGTAAAAATAAAAGTGCATATACTGTAATTTTATTGAATTGAATATATTTTTCTGAAAATATTTTTCCACAGAGCCCCCAGCATCCCCCGGGGGTTCACAGGCCCCAGTTTTAAAATGGTTCAGACTTAGAAGTACCATGTGAGAGACCTGCGTGGTGAAACGTGGGAGAAATGGAACTTGGATTCATACCAACCCATTGAAGCAAGTGTGAAAAAAGCCTCAAAGTCTAAAATGATGTCACAGGCCATTCGGCTGAGATCTGTGTCCCTGGCTGGTCCCTCAAATCAGATTATGAACATCCCTGATTCGCCTTGACATCTACTGACATCATCTCTGTGAGGATAAATTCATATACTGCTGTTGGAGGCAATAAACTGACAGGCGGACCAAATGGTGTTGATGATTTTGGACACAAGAGCGTGACTGTCTGTCTGTCATGGCCCATCACTGAGGCACAGGTTGAGCAGAAAGGCACATCATTAACAATGGTAATTAGGTAGTGAGACTCGACCTGTGCCTGTGGCACCGGGGCCAGCACACCTGAGGGCCACAGACAGACGCTGACTTCAGCCCACCAGCCACTTATAAACCAGCTGATAAATGCAAAACGATAAAGCACTTAAAACAGAAAGAATGAGACAACGTAAAAAAGGAAAAGCTAGGATGAAATTGAAAAATGCTAGATCAAGAGCTCAACATGAAAAATGTATTGTTTGTTTAGCATTAAGCTGCAGTCTCTTTAAAGTAAGTGTTCTGTTTGCCTGAATCCAAGCGGTCCAAGAGGTAAAAGCACTGCACAAGTGCTCTTATAAACAACCAGCCTCATAAAATAAAAACCCAATAAAAACATCAACAAAGTCTACTAAAATTTGAGTCAGGTTCTTCAGCAACCATCCATCCATCCTTCAAAGGTTTGGAGTCGGTAAGATTTTTTATGATGTTATTTCTTATGTTGCTGCATTTGATTAAAATATAGTACAGCAATACTATTGTAAAATATTTTACAATATAAATGACTGTTATATTTCCATACATTTATTTATATTATTAAAAAATGTAATTTATTCCTGTGATGCAAAGCTGAATTTTCAGCATCATTACTCCAGTCTTCAGTGTCACATGATCCCAAGGCATTATATTCTGATTCTTATTATTATTAATTTTAAAAACAGTTATGCTACTAAACATTTTTGATGAACAGAAAGTTCAAAAGAACAGAATGTATTTGCAATAGAAATCTTTTGTAACATTATAAATGTGTTTACTGTCACTTTTGATCCACTTAAAGGGGTGGTTGATTATGATTTCACTTTTTTAACTTTAGTTAGTGTGTAATGTTGCTGTTTGAGCATAAACAATATCTGCAAAGTTATGACGCTCAAAGTTCAATGCAAAGGGAGAAGACTACAACGAGCTTCTTCCCGGGTTGATGACATCACTAACCCCAACATTTACATAAACCCCGCCCCTGAGAACACACAACAAAGGGGGTGAGGCCATGTTGGGCTGCTTTAGAGAAGAGGAAGAGTTGTTGTAGTAGAGTGTTGTTGTCATGCCGTCATTTTACGCCAGACTGCTTCACAAACGAGGATCAATTCAACACTGGATTTGCACAAAAGATTAACATGACGGCACATGCTAGTGGATGAGCTGAATCAACTCCACAGCAACTACATAAATTTATCCACCAACCATTCAGAAACGTCCAGTTTCATTCTAAAAGTTGTAACTTCTTCCTGAGTCTCTCCATCAGTGTCGACTTCAGTTTGAACAATGTAAGGCTGAACACCGTTACTGACAATCCTCATTTTGGCTGCGTGAGATTCTCCAGCTTTGTTGTTGTTGAGCTGTTAAAGCTCCGCCCTCTTCTCGAAAGGGGGCCGTGAGCAGCAGCTCATTTGCATTTAAAGGGACACACACAAAAACAGTGTTTTTGCTCATACCCAAATAGGGTAAAATTTGATAAGCTATAATAAATTATCTGTGGGGTATTTTGAGCTGAAACTTCAGACACATTCTGGAGACACCAGAGACTTATATTACATATTGTAAAAGGGGCATTATAGGTACCTAGAAAATCTTACTGACTCCAAACAAATGTTGTGATGTTATTTCTATCAAGAGGTGCATACATTTTTGGTCAAGATGTTGTTTTGACAATGCAAGAGTCGATCACTCTGTAAAGTCTCCTCCAGAACATCCCAAAGACTTTCAATAAATTTAAGGTCTGGACTCAGAAGTGTCAATTCATTTGTGAAAATGATTTTTCATGCTCCCTCCCAACAATTCACAATTTGAACCTGATGAATATTGGCTTTGTCATCCTGGAATATGGTCATGATGTGTCTTCCCACATGGTTAAGAAATGAAAAGCTACACACTCCATCAATTAGGGTTAAAAGAACTGTTCCCAAACATATACAGTAATATGCTAGAAACATAATAATCACAGCAATAATAATCCAGTCATAGACTCTTAAGTATTTGCCTATTTAAATCCAAGCAGCAACGTTTTTCTTTTTTTTTTTTTTTTGTCTGGGCAGTTTGTGATACTGTTTTTGTTACGATTTTGGCCTATGACTAACATACATATATGTACTGCTCTTCTAATCTTTTCTGTAGTTTTTCCCATTTTGTGATTTTTCCAGTGAGAAATTTTTCACCTGCGTCCTTCACATGAGGCCTGGGGCTGCTGCCGCCGCCATCTCGCATTTGCATGAGTCTGTGTAACCAATTCCAATTTCAGGCAGAATTTGTTTTCCAGACCCCATCCTCAAGTTTTAATTATAAAGTGAGGCGTTCAGAGAAGGAGCCCAGCGTGTTTCAGGTGGCTATTCACACACCGGCACAACTGAACCATGAAATTATTCGTGGGTCTAATCATTGACTAAACAATAAAACATTAATTCAGGGAAAATGGATCAAAGTGAGGTGTTCAAGAATGGGATTGGGGTCCTAAGAGCAAGAAAGGGAAAGGAAAACGCATTAGTATCTAGACCTGCAAGACTATATACACACATTTTAGGTATTTTAGAGACTATATTTTAGAAAATTAAGACAGCATACTTTGCTATGTCAATTACTCAAAACAAGCATTTCACAGTGGAATATGTGATTAAAAATGCATATTTTTTGTCACATAAATGTTTAGAGAGATAGTTCCCAGAAGATTCTGTCATCATTTAATCACCCTAATGTCATTCCAAACCTGCATGACTTCTGCAGAACATAAAGAATAGGAATTAGGAATGTACCGAAATGAAAATTCTGGTCCGAAACTTTGTTGGTGAAATATAAACATTTAAAAGACAATAATCTACGGAAGAGGATTAGGGCCAAGCAATAATAAAAAAATAAAACCATCTCGAGATTAAAGTTGTTAAATTTCGAGAAAAAAGTCGAGATAAAATGTTGAGAATAAAGTCATTAAATTACGAGAAAAAAGTCGTTAAATTACGAGAACAAATTAGTTAAATTATGAGAAAAATGTTGTTAAATTTTGAGAAAAAAGTCGAGATAAAATGTTGAGAATAAGTCATTAAATTACGAGAAAAATGTTGTTAAATTTTGAGAAAAAAGTCGAGATAAAATGTTGAGAAAAATGTCGTTAAATTTCTAGAAAAAAGTCGATAAAATGTTGAGAATAAAGTCATTAAATTATGAGAAAAAAGTCGTTAAATTACGAGAATAAATTCATTAAATTATGAATTTGTTCTCATAATTTAACGACTTTTTTCTCATAATTTAATGACTTTATTC
This sequence comes from Megalobrama amblycephala, assembly GCF_018812025.1. NCBI lineage: Eukaryota > Metazoa > Chordata > Actinopteri > Cypriniformes > Xenocyprididae > Megalobrama > Megalobrama amblycephala. Next base: position 25,244,430 of record NC_063053.1, on the reverse strand, counting down.
TCAACATTTTATCTCGACTTTTTTCTCGAAATTTAATGATTTTTTTCTCATAATTTAACGAATTTGTTCTCGTAATTTAACGACTTTTTTCTCATAATTTAATGAGTTTATTCTCAACATTTTATCTCGACTTTTTTCTTGAAATTTAACGAGTTTTTTCTCATAATTTAACGAGTAAAGACTCGTAACTCCAAAACTATACCAAGGAGAGTCAAAAGGAAAGTTTGAAAGGAAACTTTTAAATTTTTTTAATTAAAAAAAATAAATAAATTTGGACATTCTCATGCTGAGAAACTGCTGATAAAGAAAAAATTAAAGTTTGCTCAAGGGAAATTTTACATATATTTCATATTTGATGCAATAACTAAATAAGGTAGGACAATTATTTTTTTGGTGATGTTCCTCTATATGTGCGCTGTATTTGGATAAAATTTTATGGTGATCACATAAAGAAATCATAAGTTACAGCATTTGAAACCAAGGAAGCCTTTTTGTTTAGCCATTGGTGCCCCCTGATGGGCATTTTTAAACGTGGAGTAACTCGTGATCGACGCATGGGATTATGATGATCTTGAACTCATTTCACTCGGGAGCATCTACTGTAAGTAATGATGTAACATCGTTTCTCCAATCTATTTATGTTTCTTGAAGTTATAAGCTAAAATGCCATGTGATAGCTAAATTTTAGTTTTAGTTAGCACCTGTGGGGTTTTATGTGTCGTAATTTAATGACTAATTTTAGTGATACGTCATTTTGCCATTGTTCGTGAGAATCTGCTGTAAATAATGATGTCCAATTTTCCACAATCGGAGCATGTTTCATGAAGTTATGAGCCAAAATGTGACATAAATGCTGCATCGGTTTATTATTTACATATGGGCTTACATCCTGGGCTTAAGGGGTTAACAAACGTTGTGTTAACGTGCTGTCTGTTTTGGTCACTGATTTTGGCCCTCTGTGGCGAGCAGGGCGGGCGAGAGCCGTGAGGGAAAGGCACGAGGCCGGTGACGTGAGAGTTAACGAGCTCCACCTGTGAGGCGCATCGGTCTTGAGTCTCTCATGGAGGAGCTCCAGGAGCATAAAAGGAGGAGCGACAACAGTGAAGGACAAGAGAGGACCAGGCCTGGACTTTATTTTATGTTTTATTATGTTTGTGTGTCCGGCAGACGTCCGCGAGGGTCTGCCGGCATTACTTTCATTTTGTATTTGTTTATTTTGAATTAAAGTTTTGTTGAACGTTCGCCGGTTCCCGCCTCCTTCCCATACTTACGAACAGTGTTACACCCTCCAAAACCATTTCAGTAGCCGAAATTTCAGGGCATCCCTAACAGAACTTTTAAAGAATATCCTGGTCACTCTTTTCCATGCAATTACAATATATATTATATATTGTGGCAAGCAGGACGAGGCTGAGAGCCGTGAGAACGGGGCGAGGCCGGTGGCATGACTGATGATGGCCTCGGGTTTCTCACGGAGGAGCTCCAGGAGCTAAAAGGAGTAGAGACGACAGTGAAGCACAAGAGAGGACTAGGCCTGGACTATTTTACATTATGATTAGTCTATGTTTTGGATGCTCGAGGAAGTGGGTTGGAGTGGGCTGCCGGGGGGACGGACGAACTCGCTGCAGGCCGCCTGGGTTGTGGAGGGGCGGCTGCCGTCCGTGAGGGAGCGAAGGAGTCGCCTCCTTTTACCATTGGCCGGAGCCTACTGTCGTCCGCCATGATGGGGAGGAGGAGGGAACCGGGGACTCCTGCCGGCTGCCAAACCTGGGGGAGCCGTCGGGGTCCACCAGTCGGTGGAGGAGTGTCGAGCCGTCCACCGAGGGCTATCCAGCGCCGCTGCCAGGCGTCGCGGACAGGTTCACCCAGCTGGTGGAGGACCGGATGGCAGTGCATTAGTGGGAACCGAACCAAGATTTTTTTTCTTTTCCTCTCTACACTCTTTATCGATCCTCATTCTTCCATCTCCTTTGTCTCGCCTCGTCTGTCCTTACCCCCAGGTCCTACGACCGCTGTGACTGGCCACTGTCCTTACTAAAGCGCAGTCTCGGGAGTACCCCCCGGCCTGCAAGGGGCAATTGGGGTATGTGGTGAGCAGGACGAGGTCTCGATTTTCTCATTGAGAAGCTTGGGGAGCATAAAAGGAGGAGCGATGACAGTGAAGGACAAGAGATGACCAGGCCTCGAATATTTTATGATATGTTTTGTTTATGCGTGTGTGGAAGTCTTCCGGTTCCCGACATTGAACAACGACCTGTGTTACATATATCATGAAAATTCAATTCAGAGACATACAATGGATCAATACACCTCTTTTATAATAAACATGGTTTTAATTTCTGAATTATAATTCATTCTGATATTTTTTGGGAGCCAAAAAGGTCAGGGTGATATCGTCCTGATTTTATAATGAAGAAAAAAAAAAAAGCCTCCTCAAAAGAATGAAATTCTCTCTTATAAAGAAATCTTCACAGTTCATTAATTTCTGAAAAACTTTGTCTCCCCAGTCAAAGTGGAAAACAATACGCACTGTATTTTGTTCACGCATAAGAGTTTAAGCTGTAACCCGAGTCCTTTTTGCTGTTATTTACCGCAGACGTTCAGTCACGACGCACGTATTCCATTATCTGAAAACCGCTGCAATGAATGACAGCATTCGGGACATAAACGACCTTGTAGACCCTTAAAAGTGGCCTAATGATAGACTTTAAGCTCAAGCGACAAACATTTCTCTGCAAATCCACTGACCCTGTACTAGTATTGATTGACAGCAGTGCAGTCATTATCCTGTTCAATTTCACCAATAGCTCTGGAATGTGCAGGGGTAATTAGATAGCAGCACTTCCACTCTGCTGTTGTGGTATCTACCCCTTTACTCACTTTCTCCAACCTATGCTATTTATTGCCACTCTTTGCTTTCAGCGTCTCCATCCATTTCTCTGATTCTCATGACAGCTTGCTTGGAGATATGAAAACCTGTGATTGACACACCAATTTCCTTTCTGCCAGCACACGCCAAAGCTACGATTTCTCAAAGTCTCTTCTTTTTCTGAGCCTCGGGTGGAACCAATAAGCGGAAATATGACTGAAAAGACATATCAGGCTTCAGATAAAGAGCTAAAAGAGCTACCGAATGTTAATATGTGATTAAAATACGCTATTTGAATTCCCTCTTGGCAGCCTGAAAAGCAGTAAATAGTCTGGCCTTAAATCTCAAATTTGTTCTCTTTAAAGGTCACCGGGTTATAAAAAGCTCTGAAATGTTGAAAGATGTAAATGGAAAATTAGTCATTTCCATGTTCGGTGGGAAATGAACCGACTTTCTACGAAAGGAATATTAAGAGTTCTGCTCCAGAGAGAAATGGCTTGCATTGAAAATGAAGATTGTCTATCACCCTTGGATTTTAACCTTTAACCCAAAACCTCACATGATAATAACACTCTCTCCCGATGCACATACCATCAGTCCTAAACAGCATGAGATTAGAATTAGTGTGTCCATGATATCAATGGCTTTTCAAAGAAAGGACGCATGCTTGCTAATCGCTGCTAAGACTGCCAACAGTCCCTTATGCAACGAAGGAGTTTTTTTTTGTGATGGTTTTCAGCTGCTGACAAATGTACAAACTTCAAAGTTGAGTAAAAATTAACTTTATGGTAATGAATTTAGGTAGATGCTTGCTTTTAAAGGGCACCTATTATGCCCCTTTTCACAAGATGTAACACAAGTCTCTGGTGTCTCCAGAATGTGTCTGTGAAGTTTCAGCTCAAAATACCCCACAGATCATTTATTATAGCTTGGCAAATTTGCTCCTATTTGGGTGTGAGCAAAATTTAAATGCAAATGAACTGCTGCTCCCTGCCCCAAAAGGGTGGAGCTTTAACAGCTCGTGCTTTGGTTGCTCAACAACAACAAAGCTGGAGAATCTCACGCAGCCAAAATGAGGATTGTCAGTAACGTGTTCAGCCTTACATTGGCTAACGTTTATGATTGCTATCAAATGCTGAGAATGGTCTAATATTTTTTCCAAAATATCGCTCGGACAGAAACGCTCCTTTTTTAGCAATCGAGCTTGCCAGGGTCAACTTGCAGGCTATCCAAGCCAACACGACTCTAAATAGTGTTCAGTGCTTGTCTGTGCAGCCATTGACAGAACAGTTAGCATGCTTTGCTCAAACTTTTGCCATGGCATTAGAAGTGGTACACTGTTTTCACTTGCGAAAACAAAATGACGGCACCATGGGTGGAAAACGTGCAGATTAAGGGGCGGTAAAATTATAATAAGATCTTCCTTCCTACAGTGGGGATTGAAAGTTTGGGAACCCCTTTCAGAATCTGAGAAAATGTGAAAATTTTTAACAAAACAAGAGAGAATGCATGTTATTTTTTGTTTAGTACTGCCCTGAGTAAGATATTTTACATAAAAGATGTTTACATATAGTCCACAAGACAAAAAAATAGCTGAATTTATTAAAACAACCCCGTTCAAAAGTTTGGGAACCCTTGGATCTTAATACTGTGTGTGGTTACCTGATGATCCACGACTGTTTTTATGTTTTGTGATGGTTGTTCATGAGTCTCTTGTTTGTCCTGAGCAGTTAAACTGAGCTCTGTTCTTCAGAAAAATCCTCCAGGTCCTGCAAATTCTTCAGTTTTCCAGCATCTTTTGCATATTTGAACCCTTTCCAGCAGTGACTGTATGATTTTGAGATCTTTTCACACTGAGGACAATTGAGGGACTCAAACACAACTATTAAAAAAGGTTCAAACATTCACTGATGCTCCAGAAGGAAACACGATGCATTAAGAGTCGGGGGGTGAAAACTTTTTGAATTTGAAGATCAAGGTAAATTGTACTTAATTTTTCTTCTGGGAAACATGCAAGTATCTTCTGTTGCTTCCGATGGGCAGTACTAAATGAAAAAAATATATATTTCAACAAAATAAGAAAAATGTGGACATCTTCATCCTGTTCAAAAGTTTTCACCCCCCAGATCTTATTGCATCGTATTTCCTTCTGGAGCATCAGTGAACGTTTGAACCTTTTTTAATGGTTGTGTTTGAGTCCCTCAATTGTCCTCAGTGTGAAAAGATGAATCTCAAAATTATACAGTAACTGCAAGAAAGGGTTCAAATATGCAGAAGATGCTGGAAAACTGAAGAATTTGCAGGACCTGGAGGATTTTTCTGAAGAACAGAGCTCAGTTTAACTGCTCAGGACAAACAAGAGACTCATGAACAACCATCACAAAACATAAAAACAGTCGTGGATCATCAGGTAACCACACACAGTATTAAGATCCAAGGGTTCCCAAACTTTTGAACGGGGTTGTTTTAATAAATTCAGCTATTTTTTTGTCTTGTGGACTATATGTAAACATCTTTTATGTAAAATATCTTACTCAGGACAGTACTAAACAAAAAATAGCATGCATTTTGTATGATCTCTCTTGTTTTGTTAAAAAAAAAAATGCACATTTTCACAGATTCTGAAAGGTGTTCCCAAACTTTCAGTCCCCACTGTATGTCACAAGGGGAGCGAAATCTGATCGGCTCGTTTTTTCACATGCTTGCAGAGAAAGGCTTGCCAAAACAAAGTTACTGGGTTGTCCTTTTTTTTCATTTTCTGGGTTGGTAGATACACCGGGGACACGATTATAGCACTTAAACACGGAAAAAATCAGATTTTCATGATATGTCCCCTTTAAATGCAAATTGAAACAAAATGAGACTAGGGGCTCTGAGGCATAGATATGCTTAGATTGTGCATTAGAAACTGTTGCTAATTAACGCAATGATCATTTTGTGTAAAATCCAGCCATATACCTCAAGGCTAATTAAAGCAGTGGGACAAGTGATCATAAACGCAACAGGATGAATCTGTGCAAACCAAAAATGTTCAAAATACATTATAGAGCAGTGAAAACACCTGCACATCTGACACCTGGTTAACACTTATAAATAACACCATAATAACCTCAGATAACCGCCTCAAAATAAAAACTCCCAAATGCAGCTAACCTTATAGGCAAACGATGCTTCAGACTGCTATTTTCGTTGATTTCCATACAAATACATTGAGAATACATTCACAAAGGACACGTTCTTGCATTATGTGTTTGTTTTTTCAGTTGTGCCATTTATGACATGGAAAATGAAATTGTCCAGCAAGTCCATTTTATTCCGTCTAAATCGTTCAAGTGTTCAATCATGTTGTAATTATGATTTCTGAACTTGCAAGTATAACTTCTTATTAATTTTACTTGGGTCATCATGCAGATGTTGCCCGTAAACCTTATGAAAGAGTCCAGTCAAGTAACATCATTAAAAATTCATGAGCCACAATTTCACCAACTGATTAGCGCAAAATGTCTACCTGTCAGCCAATGAGTTACTTAATGTCAAGTAATGTCATTAATATTCATGAGCAAAGCAGACACCTTAGGACATCTTCAATAAAAAAAATTTTAGATAGTTTATGTGCACCTCATATAACATTATTATGAAGTTTGATTAAAGTATTTTCATATATTGAATGTTCATGAATGTCAATTTTCATACTAAGGAGAATTATATGCTTCAATGCACTTTATAATAACTTTCATTTGTCATTAACAATATATTTGATCAGTTAAAGCTGCACATATTTGACTTAAAAAAGGTTTATCAGCAGAAATGTATTTATGTACTTTGTCAATATTATTTTTACACAGTCACAGTTAATGCCTGCTTGCACATACACTACTGTGCAAAAGTTTGGGGTCGGTAAGATTTTTAAAAATGTTTTTTAAAGAAGCACATTGTGCTCGCCAAGGCTACATTTATTTGATCAAAAATACAGTAAAAGCATAAATACTATAAATAAAATGTATTCTTGTGATCAAAGCTGAATTTTCAGCATCATTACTCCAGTCAATCCTTCAGAAATCATTCTAATATGCTGATTTGCTGCTCAAGAAACATTTATGATTATTATCAATTTTGAAAACAGTTGCGCTGCTTCATATTTTTGTGGAAACCGTGATACATATTTCAGGAATATTTGATGAATAGAAAGATCAAAATAACTTTTGTAACATTATAAATGTCTTTAATCTCAATTTTGATTAATTTAATGCATCCTTGCTGAATAAAAGTATTCATTTCTTTAACAACTTAAGTTGTGCCCCTAAATTTTTAACTCTGCCTCATGAACATAAATGTTACTGTATTAGAGCCCTATATTTGTTTCTTCACATAACAATGTCACTCATAAATTGCTCCTTATTTGCAAATTGTACATTGATATTCTGATATTTAAACAGACTAGCATTGTATATGCAGTAAATGTATTACCACTACAATACAGGCACATTTTCTTCCTACTTATTCCAACATATACTGTCAACTCACCAGTGAAGTAGAAAGTTTGCATAATATAAAAGCATGCAAATAGAGTCCACTGCTGTTCTGTGGCCCTCACTTCCTAAAATAGCATTCCTAATATAAGCCTACTTCAACATTTCAAATTCAAATTCAGTTATGAGCACCAGCCTCAACAGACTTGCACAAAGTCTCTGAGTGTAATGCGATGTATATGACTTTACACCTGCAACATTCATCCATCCATGTGTTCTGCATTCAGGATCCTTTAAAATCACTTTTCATCTTTCATACACACTGTGGGTCTGAGTGCTGACAGTGAGAAAAAATGCTGCATCAAAGAAACTTTCTGCTTTGGACATGGAGAAAAAGAGGTAAGATGAATGTGGATACATATTAAAGCAAATTATTCTTTGCCCACAGTCAGTCTGGAGGCAGGAAAGACACTTAACTGCAAAAATCAATAGCAATTTATTCTCTCCTTGGACTCCAAACACAGCGAGTAAATAATCCTGTCCCTTTGCACTGCCGTCCCAAGAGAGGACCAACACGGCGCGCTCTCGCTCTCACCCTCTCTCTCTTTTACTCTATTCTCTCTCCCTTGACACTAAATTTCTCTTTCTCTGTCTGACTGAGTTTATAAGCAGACCTTCCTGACCCCCTGATCACTTCCACTTTGGGCAGATATCCAATGTCAATCCGTCTCTATCCGTCTCCACCAGAGGACAGCACAGGAAAAACATTAGCACTGAACCCAATGTACAAACCCCTTGTTATGGATTCCAACCACATCTGATGGACCACCCTGATACGACCTATTTTTCTGTTCAGGGTCTATAGTGGGGTTGATTTTCCCCTGATAAAATCCGCTTTGAAGATGGCACTACAAACCTCAAATGGCTTTTACGCCAAATTTGCTATGAGAAGTGCACACAATATTATCCCATCTTAAAAATGCAGCAAGCAATATTTTTTGGAATATTGCACATTACGTGTCCCTACTACCTGACAGATATCACTGAAATAGGTGTCCTGAGATGTCTGTCTCCATAACAGCAAAGAAAAGTCGGGAGCAGCACAAATCTTTTTGGCAAATCAGAAACATTTTTTAAAATGCTCTGTACTCTACCTTTAAAAAAAAAAAAAAAAAAAAAAAAAAGCTCTTTCTGAAAGCAGAAAAAGAACGACTGAAGAAAGCAAAATAACTACAAGGAGCTTGAAGAAGACATATGGATCATTTTTAAACATGAAAACTTCAGAAATATCTTTTTTTAGTGTATTAGTCATCTGTCTTTTGATCAAATTAAAGGTGCTAAAGTGGATGTTTTGTTTTATACATTTTTGCAATATTACTTGAAACTGTCTTTACTAACTGATAAAAGACTATTTATTAGGTGCACTGAAAGGAATAATATTAATATACATCATCTGTGCACGAGGTAGGGCCTTAAAAACATCAGCCAATCGTTTACGCGATCATCACGTAAACGATTGGCCCTCTGGCTTGTCAATCACTGCCATGATGGTCCTTGTGAGAGACGTGCACGGATTGGCCCTCTGGCTTGTCAATCACTGCCGTGACGTTCCTTGTGAGAGACGAGCGCGGCTGCGCGCTCCAGTAACTTTCCACACTCCACAGGCGCTACATGCAATGTTTTTGTCAGGAGACAGGAGTAACAACTGCAGATTATGAGTTACCTGTGGTGAGTCCGACATAATGAATCCACTAACACGACACAGCGAATGCCGGTGGTAAACACTCGTGTTCCAATACTCGTGCGCGAGTTTTGTGAGGCGTTCCTTTGAAATGAGCTGTGAAGGAGGGGGGCTGTTCTTACGCATGCGCTCATTTCAAAAACTCAGTAACAGTCTTTGGATTCTCAGTCGACGAAAAAATCCTCTCTATCACCTTTAAGCCCCAAATCCCATCACAATTTTCAAAACACTAAAAGCCATAAAAAGTAATAGTCATATCAATACACAAACATTTTCAGTTCAACGGTGTTCAGATCATCTTTTCTCATGACAAAATCAATGTAATGGCAATATCTCCATCTGCTGAATGTAAGCTTTTCCAAATTCCAAGCTTGCCTGCTGCACTGGTGACTTCATGTGCCTGTGCAAGTTGTGAAAATTATGAAAATAAATCTAGGAATTATTGGATTGTTGGACTTCAAATCAGTTTGAGGCATCAAAAGTAACAAACTTAAAGTAATAAGGTAATAAACTTAAAGTAATAAAGTAATAAACTGTTTTATGGATGGTAAATGTAATATTAGGCAGCGGCTGTTTGCACTGTGAAAATAGGGACAGATTCTACACCATGTAAAAGTATCAGTTCTTTGCAATAAAAGTAAATAGAAATTAACCCTAGCCAATAAACACTTAACATTATTAAACACTCGTTCGCAGTTTATTTCCACTTTTAGAACATTATTTTCATTTTTATTTAAAATAAATGCGACCTCGGCAAAAGGCGGTTTCGAAGGCGGATTAAAAGCCAGGTCTGTGAGCCTTACTCACTACAAGTTACTGCAAAAAGTAATATTATTACTGAGCTAGTAACTAGTTACTACCTGACACTGGTGTCCACCAAAGCGTTTTTTCTTCTGAAAACGCTTTGCTGCGGGTGTTTAAGAGCACTTCTTCAGCAGTGCAGCATTTTTTCAGTTGAGATTCTATAGGCCACGTTCACACAGCAGCAGAATACATTGACAGTCCTGCATTTGAGTCCTTAATGCCGTTACTTTCACACACAGTACGGTTATTTACGGGAGTGACAACCGCATTCTATAACCGAACTCGGAGCCGTAAGTAAATGTGGTTGTCAATCAATCCCAAATATTGACAGTGTGAATGAATCCTATTTGTGCTATGATATGGAATATCTGTGGAACTGTTACTAGAATCTGATTTCTCAAATAGTTTGTTTCTGAATATAAATCAAATATATACTTATTCTTGTTTCTGAATATAATAGGAAATATATATATGTCGACACAATGTATTGTACTTGTTCTGGCAATAGTTTTGCTTCTTGTTGTTGTTTTTATGGACACATTACACAGATTGTGATGATGCATTTTAACAGTCATCAGCATCAAAAATTCATCAAAAGTTTTTTATATTTTCTTTCTTTTTTTTTTTAATTATACATTTATACAGTAACACTATACTTTGTAGTATATTAACTTTGCATCAAATTACAAAAAACTAGTTAAAGGTGCCCTGTATTCAAAATTTGAATTTACCTCGGCATAGTTGAATAACAAGAGTTCAGTACATGAAAAAGACATACATTGAGTTTCAAACTCCATTGCTTTCTCTTTCTTATGTAAATCTCATTTGTTTAAAAGACTTCCGGAAAACACGCGGATCTCAACATAACACCGACTGTTACGTAACAGTCGGGGTGTACGCCCCAATATTTGCATATGCCAGCCCATGTTCCCAACATTATGAAAGGCATTAAACAAGGGCAGCCAGTAACGTCTGGATCTGCACAGGTGAATCAACAGACTAGGTAAGCAAGAACAACAGCGAAAATGGCAGATAGAGCAATAATAACTGACATGATCCATGATATCATGATATTTTTAGTGATATTTGTAAATTGTCTTTCTAAATGTTTCGTTAGCATGTTGCTAATGTACTGTTAAATGAGGTTAAAGTTACCATCGTTTCTTACTGAATTCACGGAGACAAGAGCTGTCGCTATTTTCATTTTTAAACACTTGCAGTCTGTATAATGCATAAACACAACTTCATTCTTTATAAATCTCTCCAACAGTGTAGCATTAGCCATTAGCCACGGAGCACAGCCTCAAACTCATAGAGAATCAAATATAAACATCAAAATAAATACTTCACTCAAATAATTCGAAGCAGGCATACAGCATGCATGACAAACATCTTGTAAAGATCCATTTGAGGGTTATATTAGCTGTGTGAACTTTGTAAATGTGCTGTAATAGACCAATTTGGTGTTTGCAAACAGCGATGACGTTTTTTATGGGCGGAGCCTACCTGGTTGCAGAAAATGACAGTTGAGCAGCAGTAGTCTATGGAAGTCACGAAATAAAAGAATAAAAAAAAGTTAATTTCGAGTTTATATCTCACAATTCTGACTTTTATTTCTCGCAAACCTGAGTTTATATCTCACATTTCTTACAAAGAAAAACAGAATTGTGAGATATACTCGTTATCCTGTAACTCGTTATACTCTTTTTCTGAATTGCAATTTATCCCGCAATTCTGACTTTTTTCCCCTCAAAATTGTGAAATAAACTCACAATTGCGAGTTATAATGGCCGAACTGGGAGTCATAAACATGCAAATGCAAGACAAAAAGTCAGAATTGTGAAATAAAAATTTTATAGACTATGTTTAAAAGTTATCTATGTAAAATGTTATAGGTTTAAATATTATTTCATGCTGTAACTGCTATGTATGTATGTCCTCTGAACTGCATATGTGAATATTGTAATAATATGTAGACTTACTGTTTACACCAAATTCCTGCTTTAATAGTAGACTAATCCTTGCAGGTGTCTCCATTTAGCTTCAAAGGACGTTTTCAACGATGGTTTTCTTTAAAAATGAAGACTATATTTTTTTGCATTCCAATTCCAACATCCAGAGGCACAACAAAACGTTTTTCTCTTATTCTGTGGATTTTGCACATTTTCCTCCAACTGCTACCGCTATTTTTCTGCAACCACTATGCGCGCGCAGCTGCAAGTGACGAAATTGTGATGTCTGCTCCAAAGAGGTCTATATAATCGAGAGCTCGTGTGGCAGGGAGCACGCGAATTAAAGGGGCGGCGCGCTGAAAATATCAGTGCATAGTTAATGATGCCCCAAAATAGGCAGTTAAAAAAATTAATTTAAAAAAATCTATGGGGTATTTTGAGCTGAAACTTCACAGACACATTCAGGGGACACCTTAGACTTATATTACATCTTGTGAAAAAGCATTCTTGGGCACCTTTAATGCTGCTATGAGGGTGTTTCTAATACAGCGGCTGATGGTAAAATTGACATTATAAAACGGTAAGTGCCAGTCCTTGATTCTGATTGGTCAATAGCTTTGTTTTATTCACGATGATGTCCGCTGCTATATTGCAGTGGTAAAGCCTGGGCCCACCCACTTAGAAATGTGGCCCACCCAATCAGAAGTTGGTAATTTTCCAAACACATGTAGGCTATAAAATAATTTTATAAACAACAACAACAACAAGAAGAATAGGAATAAACATCTTATCACACTTAACTTTAAAGTTTGTTAAAAGAATGAATAAATGCAAGCTTCATACTTTCCCTCTCCCTATAGACGCATATCATACGCTTGTCAAAATAAAAAGGTGAATATGATTCGCCAGTTTTTGTAAGTCCCACCTACAATGTTATGTTTATCACGTAATAAGGACGTAGTAGTACAATTTGCGCATTTGTAGATTTGAATTTGAAAATGGCGAAGCAAATACCAATCAGTAGCCTAAATTGGATATTTCAAGTGTACTACTTGAAGAAACCAAGACTACCAATGAATCTGGGCCATCCACAAATGAAGTCAGACCACCTGTGGCTGAATCTGAATCTCGTGCTAATCAGCTTGGCATGTCGCCAATAATTAAAGAGGGGGCATCTGATAATGAACCAACAGAGACAACATCAAACGTCTCTGGAACCCCACCACAGGACCTGTCTGACCTGGACGAGCCCCCATGTAACACAAATTGCAACGATTTCCATTTACTGTAATATCAGAACAGCCGCTATGTTCTTCTAATCGATGGTATGAGAGATTCAGCTGGTTGGAATACAGTATATCAAGTGATGTGGTTTTCTGTAAGCCCTGCAGGCACTTTCCTGAGCAAAGTAAAGCAAAATTTAAGGAGGATGGATTTAAAGATTGGAAACATCTGAGCCAAGCCTGTTTAAAGCATCAGGATAGCAAAGGACAACTGCATTCACAAGCTAAACTGGCCGCTTACAGACAAAGTCAACAGCCCGATGGCAAAGGTACAGTCAGTGCTCGATCAGCTAAATAGAGACAAAGTAATCACATCTTTTGTGGAAAGAAATCGGGATCATATTAAAGCTGTGCTTGACATTGTACTTTTTGGTGCCAAGCAAGATATTCAGTTGCGTAATCACAGAAAAACTGAGGAAGCATTAAAAGGAAAATTTTGGGAAATTGTTCCGTTTGCTTTCAAACTATGATGAGGAAATTCAAAAGCGCCTCGACCAGCTGCCTAAAAATGCGACAATGATGAGCTCAGATACTCAAAATGATTTACTTGAATTTGCCGCTTCCTTGCTGCTGCTCAAGATAAGAACAGAGTTGCATGCGACATTATGGCAGATGAATGTAAAGATCTCTCGAAAAAAAGAGATTGTTGCAGTTTGCATTCTATAATTGTATGGAGGACTTGTGAAAGAAAGGGCCATTGGTTTTTTGTATACATGTGACATGACGGCTGATGCGATTTCAGAGAAAATACTTGAAGTGTTAGTGCCACTTAACCTGGACCCTGAGTTATGCGTGGGATTTTGTTTTGACGGCGCCTCTGTGATGTCAGGTGCAAAAGGCGGAGTACAGCTCATCCTTAAACGTACTTTTCCTCTTGGTTTTTACATACATTGTTGTTCACATCGCCTCAATCCTGTTCTAAGCAGTGTTGCAAAAGCATCTAGACACATGAATACGTTCTTTGAAACACCGAATCCTATTCATGGCTTGAAGCAGCCATCATGCATGTTTTATGGACATTCAAAAGGAGTTGAATCCAGAGCTTGGAGTTAGAACAGTCTGTGGACACTAGATGGGGCTCTATGTTGGGTTCAGTCACCAAGATCTTGACACTACTCGATGCGATCCTAAAAACATTTGCTGAGATTTCTGAAACTAGCAGGGGCCTAACTAAACTAGAAGCGACTCTCTTTTGCAACACATGCAAACAAAGAAGTTCTTGTTTCTTCTAGTAACATTTTGAGATGAGCGATTTTGCAACAAAAGCACTACAGTCACCAGTTGTATCGGTCATAGACTGCATTCATTTAATTGAGGGACTGAAATCAAATTTAAAAGTGTTCAGGGACAACACAAAGTTTAACAAAGTGCTGAAGTTAACACAAGTTCTGATGGAAAAACATGACATACACAAATGGGACATCACTGCCTCATGAGAAAGGAAACTTCCTGCTAAATTGTGTGCCTCCGTAGTCACAAGCTCTCTTGGGAAACGTGGCAACATTAAAAGTGATGAAAATCTGAGGCATCTGTGGAATGAGGTGTTGGATCGACAAATCATGGAGCTGAACAGCCGTTTCCGAGACGACACCAATGGCTTCGTGCATGCTGCTGTTAGCCGTTTACCTGGTTCAAACACTTTTGGAGACGTAGACTCGCCAACAGTTGCCAGTAAACATTATAGCGTAGACATTGGTGGTCCTGGCCTTACAGTGTTCATGCAGCGAGTGAAACGGAAAGCAGATGCTGGACAGGGCTTCACATCACTCATGGAAGTGTTGGATAACAGTCCTGAGAATATTTTACCAAATGTTAACAAAATGAAACGAGCACTGATTACTCTGCAGTATTGAAAGACTGTTCTCCACAACAAACTGCATAAAAACATTTCTACGGTCATCAACGTTTACTGCAGGGCTGCACAATTTATCGCGATTAAACTTCACGCGATTTGGCAAAGGCTGCGATTTTTTTAAGGCAGTAACACACCAAGCCAACACCAACAAATTCGTGGCGACGAAAGCAGACTGCGGGGTTGGCTCACGTCGGCAGCGTCTGGGTCCAAAGTTGGCCTGACACACCAAACCGACGCTCGACGTCCGTCGGCCCAGTAGCATGTCCGTTCTGCGCCTGCGTAAGAAGAAATGCCTTTCTGTACCAGCAGGTGGCAGTAGCTGAACAGCCAATCAGATTTTGATCAGATGACGAGCTCCGACGCCGATTCAACATGTCGAATTGGCCGAAAAAAAGTCAACGAGGACCAGCCGATGGTGCGGAACACATTTTTCTCCATATAGTGGACTTCACTGGTCTCCAAACAGTTGAAGGTCAAAATTACAGTTTCAGTGCAGCTTCAAAGCGTTCTACACGATCCCAGATGAGGAATAAGGGTCTTATCTAGGCTGCTTCCGAAAACTGGAAAATGCTGCCTTCTGAGGACACATTTCAAGGTAGTAAGGCATCAAGGCATGTCAGAATCCAATGTTAGCTTCACTTCCTGTCTCGTGAGATACCTTGCTCAGATTGATTTTTGAAGGAAGCATATAGATGTATCCTTAGCTGCCTTTGATATCCCACAATCCTGTGCTTTCCATTCTGTGACAGTTGAGCTAGAAAAATAAAGATGGCGTCTGAAAGTTGCGTTTGCTGCTCAGTTTGTGTATAAATGTACAATTTTGACCAATATATTTCAATTTTGATATCATTTCTATCGAGAAATTACTACTGTAATAATTAAATATTTGTTTGGTTCTCACCAAAGCTCGCGCTATATTGCTGTAGATCATTAAACTGTTATGCTGCCTCAGAAGTCTGTCCGAAATCAGTTTCGTGAGGTGCCTTCATGCACAAACGCTGCCGTACAAGTCATTCTCTTATAAGACAGCGAGGCAGTAAGACAGCTACCTAGGTTTTCGGACGCAGCCCTAGAGAAACCATCAGTCAACCATAAGCTCTCTTCTTCTTCTCTATTATAATTCCGGCAGTGTAGACGCTGCTAAGTGTATTACTGCCCTCCTCAGGTCAAAGTTTGAACTTAATTCTCATATACAATATGCTAGTGCAAGTATATAACAATTAGTTCAAACTTTGACGTGTGAAGGGCAGTAATATACTTAGCAGCATCTACACTGCTGGAATTGTAATAGAGAAGAAGAAGAAGAAGAAGAAGAGAGCTAGTTCAAGATGAGCATTTATGGTTAAAATGTATATAATTTTAATTTTTTTTTTAGAAAATGAGTGATGGTTTCTCTAGATAAGACCCTTTTTCCTCGTCTGGGATCATGTAGAACGCTTTGAAGCTGCACTGAAACTGTAATTTTGACCTTCAACTGTTTGGAGGCCACTGAAGTCCACTATATAGAGAAAAATCCTGGAATGTTTTCATCAAAAACCTTAATTTCTTTTCAGCTGAAGAAAGAAAGACATGAACATCTTGGATGACATAGGGGTGAGTAAATTATCAGAAAATTTTAATTTGAAAGTGAACTAATCCTTTAATGGGTTTCCCTGTGCCCTGACACTGACAGCACTAGTCATAGCATTTGTTTTGTTGTTTACAAGTTTCAGTCCTTTCAATATAAAAGTCTTCACTACTGACTGACTCACTCATAAAGACTATTTTTATCTATAATAATGTAACTTCTTTTGCTGTGCAAAAGGGGTGTAAAAGAGGTGTAACGGTTCTCGGTAAAAAATCTAACCATACCGTTCTTTGTTTAATGCGAGTGCCGTATGCTTGAATATGACCAGTCATTTACGCCGTAATCACCCGGGTGTTGATAGCGTGTGAGTGCAAATGAGACATGAATAACGCATGTTGCTATCTGCTAACTCATTTAAGCCTTGCTAATTTAAACATTCAAGAGCAAGGCGCGAAAGAAAACCGTGAGAAGATTTAGACAGCACGCAAATACTGAGTTCTTGCACTTAATTTGAACGAACAAATTCACACAAAAATTATGCGAACATGCCTATCTTGGTGAGTATCCTAAAAAACATAGTCGGTTATGTCTGAAGTGAACGTATAAAAGTTTAAAAAGACAACGCATGTGTAACAGTATAATATTGCGCCCCTAGTGCATGGTCAGGGACAAGTTTTTCCAGCGGAAGGAAGGCTTTTAGTGATTTTACTTCATGAAAGTTGCATTGATACATATTCTTTTGGCTTTAATATTTGTATTGTGTGGTAAACATTTTATAAAAGCAATATTTTTTGAGCAAATGGGACCACAAAACATATATATATATTTAATGTAGTTTCTCATTCACCGTTATAGAAGTTTCCCCAACTATGACTACTTCTGCTTCTGAGAAACCTGGAGATATGAAAAGGGTCAGCTGTCGTACAGTACAAGCAGAATGTGATGGTTGGTCGGTGTGGTATTTGTTCCACCCCTCCTCCACTGTGATTGGATAGCTGGGTAAAAAGTGACAGTGATGAGCACTGCGTTTTACCCAAAGTCGAACATTCTTCAACTCTCATTACAATAGGAATCCAGCGATAGAGAGTTTCGCATGATGGTGAAAGATTTCCCCACACAGATTTTGCAGCGGGTTCAAATTGATCTTGCGGATTTGCCACGTTGACCAACAGAAAGCTACTTGGTTTGAACGTGAATTCTACGTGAGCTGTGCTTCATGCATCGCTATGCTATTGCTTTTTTGCCCACAAAATTTTACAGAAATTTCATTTCATGTGAGTTTTTTATATACACAATCTTCCGAGCATCAGACAATGGAATGCGTTTATGCTTGCAAGTTGGAGATATCATGTAGGAACATTCCACATCTGACTTTTGAACAAGGTTTGAACAGTAACTCATCCTACACCATCTGCGCTAAAGGCATGAATGATACCTAAACTCTGCTATCTAGAAAACTGAATAGAATTTTATCTTGAACCAGCAACAACCCAAAACAACCAAACAATGGCCAAGTAACCGCCTTTAGTCCAACACCTTAGCAAGTTCACAACAACAGCATGGCAACAACTCAGGTCGAGCATATTGTAGCAGTGAGTTCTGAATGGTCAAGCACCACTCACATTTCTTCAGAAAATGTTGAAACTTAGTTTTTCATTTTTTTATTTTCTTTTTTGTCAGAGTGACAAAAAACATGAAAGATTTCAAACATGAAAGCTTTTCTTTTATCTATGTGCAGACTAAAAGCAATACAGCAACATGCTATGACAAATCAGACCAGATAGTGTCTCTCAGCTTTCAACAGTGATGTCATGCAGACAGCAGAAAGACAGGACAAAATGACTATATATACATCTGTAGAATAAAGTGTTGTACTCAGAAACTAGAGTATGCTTTAAAAAAAAGTATACCTACAGTGGGGAAATGTCTCAAATATAGATGCTTTTTGAGTAAGACCACAGAAAATGTGGCTTCTTCAACTTGTTGTAACTCTGTTCTCAGAGACAGCAGAAAAGGACCTGACAGAAGACACTCTGACACAAGTCACTGCTTCACTTCAGCGACTCCATTTCTGAATCCTGAGCAATCACATACACAATGTCCTCTTACACAAAGTTGTCTGACAGCTCAGGAATAAAACAGACACTTTATTTTCACATAAGGGTGGTTGACATTTAAAAAGAATTTTGTATGGGGGGAAAAAAGGTCATGAAATTTAGATAGTATATAATCAACTGAATTATGATTTTTCATTCATTATGATTTTATATCTCTTTTTGACTGTAGAAAACATATTTTGAATAATAAATATTAGGCCTATATCAAATCATCATTCTGTTTCAGAAAATCTATGCATTTATCTAAAAATTCCAACAATTCTTCCCCATCAGAGACTTCATATGACCTTTCTCCACACATCATTTACTTTCTTCTGTGAAGCACAAAATAAAATGTGGTGATTTATACTGCCAAGCACTAAAAACATCACATAAACACATTTATGCTGCCAAAGCACCACAAAAGTCATTGACCATTTCTCAGCATGCATTCTTTAGCGATCTTGTTGCACCCTTGTGTTCTCGCACTACGTCATCATCATCAACCATCAAAGTCCGCTTCCAATACTTAAGAACGCACATACAGAGAATGCATGAAAGTACCTGGATGCATTCTTGATATCAAGGATGCATCGAGTGCAGACTTGAGAGAGTCGAACTGTTAAAGGGGTCATGAATTGAGAAATCAAATTTTCCTTGAGCTTTTGATATATAAGAGGTCATCATACTATAAGAATATCCTGTAAGTTTCGGAACTGAAAACTTCCTTGTTAGTCCAATAAAAGCTTTTATTGACACCAGGCCCAGCAAACGACTGATCCTGGAATGTGCCCATCTATGTCATAGATAGGTGAAATCAACGCCTACTTCATCATTGCAATGTTAGCCCCGCCCACTGGCGTGTTAGTGAGATGAGGAGGAGAGGAGAGCGGTACAGGACTAAAAATATCATTACCTTTCAGAGGATCCTAATGCTAGGAATATGGTTATTTATTTTCAACAATGTGAATGTCTCAGTTGAGCTTTATTTATTAGTATTTGGTACATTTCACTGTGGATTCTTTGGTAAATCAATCACATTTTGGTGCAGGCTTTGCAAACAGACTTGTACTTGACAGTAATGCAACACCATGTAAGTAACTGTGTTAATTCTAACGCCTGATCTGATATGTAATGATTCATGTACAGTCAGATGTTCTTTGTCTATGTCAGTAAATCAAACCAGTGACTAAACGGTCAGATTCACATTTTTTCTCTTAGTAGGATGAAAATAATCTGTTATTTAAACGGTGATTAAATTATATATACAGGGTTCCCGCAGGGTCTTAAAAAAATCTTAAAAAGTCTAAAATTCTGAACTTTAAATTTAAGGCCTTAAAATGTCTTAAAAATGGCCAGATTTTCATCCAGTCTTAAATTTCATTTAGTCAGGTATAACAATTTTTTTTTACCCATTTCCAGAAACGCTATCTGCTGAAAGTTATTACAAAGTAGCAAAAAAGTAGCGAGTCGTAGTTCTTTCTGGGGTATATTGGTGTTGGTATACGTGGTGATAAAACTACAAATCCCATGATAAATGCAACACCTGCCCGCAAAATACGTCTGCATCTCCTCAGAGTTTGTTAAAGTTCGGCTACATGTGGAAAATGGGAAAGTGTATTTTCAACGAGACATGGCTAGATCACAGCGATTTCTGCTGTTGGTTGCAAGTGGTACCCAGCTCCAGGTACGAGGCTCACTGCAAACTCTGCAAAAAAAAAAAAAAAAATTCAATTAGGGACTCTTAGTGTGAAGGCGCTGGAGTCACACGCCAGAGCGGACAACCTTCGGGGTACTTTTGGATCGGCTGACACATCGAAAGCCGAGGTGCTTTGGATACTACACACTGACTAAACACCACTCATTTAATAGCAACAGTGAGATTAGCGATCTCTTCCAAGTGATGTTCCATTTAGTAATCGTGAAGACGTTCTCCTGCGGGCCCAACAAGATCGCTTATGAGGCGAGATTTGGATTGGGGGAGCTTATAAAGGGGGAATTGATACGTACTCTTATGGGGCCGTATGTCGTAATGTTCAATGAAAGCCAAAAACAGACCACCAGGACCAAGTAGCTTGAGGTCCACGTTCAGAATCAGAATCAGAATCATGTCCACGTTCGTTTCTGGAACAATGGAATTGTTAAGTCGAGGTACCTGGGCTCACAGTTCATGGGACAGTGTGGGACACACACACCAGATAATCCATGTTAGATAGATAGATACTCTAATTATCCCGAGGTAAGTATCTATCTATCTAACATGGATTATCTGGTGTGTGCGTGTGTGCGCTACATTGGTTGTTACATGGGTTGGAGTAGCCTGTTTGATCTCTATTAGGCTATTAATATGCTGTTTTGTAATGTAAATAAATATGAGATGAAATCTATTCTATTTGAGGGCAAGTTTGTTTTAGCCTATTTTCATTTTGGGCCTAAGGTTTTGGGCATTTGGCACGTTGTTGGGTGTGGAAGGTTACCAATGTGATTGCTTTATCTGTAAATTAAATTAATGCTTTTTCAATGACTGAATTCATTGAAATAAAATGATTTTTTTCAGAATTTCTTTGATTTGAATATTTTTTGGTAATGCGTCGTGTAGGTCTTAAATTTCAATCTTCATGGTCTTAAAATGTCTTAAAAATGTCTTAAATTTGACTTACTGAAACCTGCATGAACCCTGTATATAGAAAGTGAGTGTTTACACTCTCACAGCAGACACGCCCCTTAAAACAGAGCATTCAAATCAGAAGGCTAAAATCAGGGTAGGAAAAATGGCTTTTATTTCTAAATTATGATTTAGAATTTTTTTTTTTATGTAAAAAAATGTTGATGTACAAAGCATACTAACATTATAAGTGCACCCCAGGAAACATTATGAAACAATAAAACAACATAGTTCATAACCCCTCTGAAAATCCCAAAAGTTATCAGACTTCGAATTTTAGAATTGAGAAACACCCACAAAATGCCATCAGTTCTCACAACAAGTTACATGACCTATCGTGACACAACACTACAGTTTTACTAAAACTATAACTAAAACTATTAAGGGCTGTTTTCATTAATTGAAATAAAGCTGAAACAAAATATAAATGGCAAACGAAAATTAGAAATGGTGCCTTGGCAACTGACTGAAATAAAGTAAGCTGAAGTTGAAGTACTAAAATAACTAAGACTAAAACTGAAATAAAAAATAAATTAAAGCTAAATAAAATATATATAAAAAACTAATCAAAATTACAAAAAAACAAAAAATTTATAAAACAAAAACTAAAATGAAAATAATTATTAAAAAATAAAATAATAAAAAATAATAATAAATATAAAAATAACACTAAATTAACAACTTCAATTAGGTCTGTTTCCAACACAAATCTATTGTATTTCTTCAGAATATTTATAGAATGTAATGTAAAAGTTGGATAATTTTTATGATACTTTTATAGTGATTTTTGTCATTTTTGACTGTATAAACCACCATCGACTTTCCTTGTATGGACAAAAACAGCTCAGACGTTAAAACGTTTCATTTTGCATTTCACAGATAGAGTAAATTATTATTATTATTTTTTTAACTTTATGATCATGACAGGAACTATAACCTCTTGGGAGACACATAACCCTCAAAGAATTGCTTGAGTAAAAGCTAAAATGTCAAATATCTTAAAAGTAATTAATTATGTTGCAGACAGTCGTAAGACCATATCAGATGTTCAGATCAGTATTCTGAACAGAAGCATGGGTATGGAGTGCAGCATTTGAACATTAAAAAGATGCAAGATATTTTATGCTCACTATAAGCTTGTTGCATCTGATTAAAACCATTTTAAATCTTTTCTAAATAAAAAAAATAAACACATCCAGATTCATTCATGCAAAACAGACATATTTTGGTGCTGCCGAACATGCTCTAGCCTGGCGGGACAAGAGTCGGTTCTCCTCACAGCTCAGTCAATATAAAAACAAGCTTACGTGACATGACTATTGGCACAGATATTGTTCCAATAGCAGGAGATGCTGTGCCTGAGGGTGGAGGCGTGCTGCTTGATTCATGCTCATTCTGCCAGACAAGCGCCAGTCAGTTCACTCAAACCAAATCCCTGTCTCGCAGGGATCAGCGAGCCCCGTACCGAGACACTCGAAAAGACACAATCAATACGTCTTCTTCAGAGCCCAGCAGTCCAAAGGCAGACTCAGGCTGAGAAGCTCTAACGATTTATTTCAGATTCAACATTGATATCATTTTTCACAGATAATCTAGGCAGGCACAGGGAAGTGGAACAAGATGAGTCAGAAAATTATGCGAGACACCTAAAAAGGAAAAAAGAACCTTGCTTTGTGGAAACATGCTGAAAGATGCATGGGAGAAAGTTTTACTAGAAACTATAGTACAAACCAACTCTATATACGGCCGGTTTCACAGACAAGGCTTAGATTAAGCCAGGATTAGGTTTTAGTTTAATTAAGACATTTAAGTAGCTTTTATTAACCTCAGAAAAACACATCACTGGTGTGCATCTTGAGTCAAAACAATGACACTGACATATTTTAAGATATTCCCAGTGCATGTTATTTTCAGTTCAAACAGCTCAAATATGCATTTTAGTCTGAGACTAACTTAAGCCTTGTCTGTGAAACCAGGGGATAATTATATGTAATTATATATGGCTGTTCACAAAATTGCTTTGATATAAAGAAATTGAAATTGCTTAAATGTTGCATTAAACTAGCTGATAAAAGATGATGCTAAGCAAGCATGCCATAATAAACATTGACATAATAGAATAATAAACTATATAGATGAAAAAGAGACATGAATCTCAGATAAGCAAATAATGATCTTCTATCTGAGAAGACTCTGCAAATATAATAGTATTATATGTATGCATATGATATGAGCAATTTCATGTCTTCATGTCACACAGTGAAAGTTTTCTTGAAAGCCATACTGTAACTCGGTGGTTTGACACAAATTCTTGTTTTCTCTTTAAAGGATTAGTTCACTTCAGAATTAAAATCTCCTGATAATTTACTCACCCCCATGTCATCCAAGATGTTTGTCTTTCTTTCTTCAGTTGAAAAGAAATTAAGGTTTTTGAGGAAAACATTCCAGGATTTTGTCCATATAGTGGACTTCAGCGGTCCAAGGGTCTTATCTAGAGAAACGATCGGTCATTTTCGGCCATATATATATATATATATATATATATATATATATATATGTGTACGTCACACGTGACCTTTCCAACATGATTACGTAATATATGGCGCATCGCAGAGCAGTGCAAGACGAGCATTTGAGGTAAAAAAAGGTATATACATTTTTAGATTTTTTTCAGAAAATGGCCAATGGTTTCTCTAGAGAAGACTCTTATTCCTCATCTGGGATCATTTAGAGCTCTTTGAAGCTGCACTGAAACTGACATTTGGACCTTCAACCCATTGGTAACCGTTGAAGTCCACTATATGGACAAAATCCTGGAATGTTTTCCTCAAAAACTTTAATTTCTTTTCAACTGAAGAAAGAAAGAAATGAACATCTTGGATGACATGGGGGTGAGTAAATTATCAGGAATTTTTAATTCTGGACTGAACTGTCCTCTAAATCCAAATTTTAATATCATAATTTTTAACAATTTTGGGGTAAACAAGTGCACACAATAAAATCACACCAACATAAACTCAGTCAACTACACAAGGTGGATTTTTAACTGAAAGTCTGAACTGTGTTCTTTGTAGAAATATCAGGTAAGCTGTCACATTTTTATCGGGGCAATTGTTATGTATTTAAATGCTATGCATGTATATAGTGTTTTAATTACATAATTGATTAAAAAAAATAGGATATTTCTGTATGTTACCTTACCCTAGTAGTAGCAGTTAGCCTGGGTGCCAGCCCGAACCCCGCCCACAACATTTTTTGGACGGGAAGTTCGGTCTGGACTCGATCCATTGTGGAGTAAAGCTGCGTTCACGTCACCTCGTATTTACTGGTATCTTGAAATGACAACACGTGACGTTATATTCGGAGCTGTTCACGTCCTTTGACTGGGAATTAAGCGTTTCCATGGCACCACTATCAACGCCTAAATGAATCTACAGCGGTCAGGTGGTACAGCGGCCACGTGGTACATGTGGGAGCTTTCAGAAAACTCCCAGCTTACAAGCTGTAATTACGATCTCTACGAGGACGTGAACGCTTTTTACAAGTTAGAATCTCGTAACTACAGGAATTACGAGGCCGCGTGAACGCACCTTAATTATGCTCGGCTCCCAGAAGGCCGAGCCAATCAAATTGCCAGGGCGGGCTTTAATCGATGATGGACAGGCTATCTGCAGTTACGTAACCACCCGCGTCATCAAAGAGCGCTTGGGGAGTTTGATTGACAAGCGATCTAACCAATCAGAACGCCGCATCCGCCTTGTTGTCCGACAAAGCAGTCAGGAGTTAGAAGATTAACATCGGTGGAGTTAAACTTGGAAAAATTGTGCATATTGACGTCTTTCCGCGTTTGAAACAACATTCATTCTCATGATCATTCATGTTTATTTGATGCTATAAATGGACTAGTAGGAAGAGATGATCGGTTCACGAGCCTCTTGAGCTGAGGCGCTACAGCAATCTGTCACGATCATGGTCACAACACATTAAAGAGCCACAAAACGGTTTTTATTGTTTGATTTTTTTTTAATAACTACACAGTTTGAAAGCTGGGACTTTGTTTAATATCATAAGTAACCTGCTCTGTCTCGTCTGTCGATGTGTTGTTAGTTTCCTCTTTGCTCCGCGATGTATTTTCCACTCTGTATGGCATGACAGTGCCACGGCTTGTCGGACAAAGCAACAGTAACTAAGGGGGGCGAGTCTTTGCGAAAGGTCAATTAGTTTACAACAATGATGGCTGTTGAAGAACTGAGATGTGTAGATTCCGCCATCGCGTCCGTTATAGAAGATATCGACAGCGCATTAATTTTAAAAGAGGAACAAAGGACCGCGATCAAGGCATTTGTCGATGGGAAAGATGTCTTTGCCGTCCTTCCTACGGGATTCGGCAAAAGTTTGATTTATCAGCTGGCCCCGATGGTCGCTAAGAAGAGTTCTGTTGACAACTATGCGTCGCTCAACATACGTCACTTACTCTGTAGCTCTGATTGGTTGTAGGTCTATCCAATTGAGGTCTTTCCTGGATCGGTTGAAATACGCCCCCATAATCAAAGCCCAATGGAGCAGTATCAGACTCATATTCTGACTAGAATTGAGTATGACCACGTCAGGCTAAGTAGTAGTGGTATTTAACCTAAAATCTTGATGGTGAAAAAGTTCAAATGTTCATGTTGCTTAAGCATTCCCCTTTACATTTCTTTGAATGAGCGTAATTTGACTTAACTTTAGCTTTACACTGAGATGCATTTTACGCCTCACAATTCTTTATTATACAGTTAACGTTATGCTGAGTTAGAATAAATATAGCGCTCATTTTAAGAGCGGCTGCAGTGAGCTGTCATGTGAAGGTAGCCTACAATGTCAAGTGACGCTACATCACCGGCATGAAATCAGTTTCACATGGAAATAAAGGCATATTATAGCCTACGGACAGCCATAGGCAGCTTTTAATAAATAGCGGCTTACCGATCATGCTGTGATATCTGTTACAGCCCAGATTCACTCCAGCGTGTGACTTTGGTGTTTGTTGACATGTTGCGTGCGCGAACAGAGCCAAAACAGCACGGGATCATGGGAAATGGAGTCCATGAGCGCCTGTTCTGCAGCCGTAGGAAAATAATTAGCGTAGGAGATGACGAATGACACGTTCTCTAATTTTTTATGAATTAAAATTAAGCTACAACATGAATAGTTCAAATTCAAGAGGGTCTGATAAGTAACAGTGCTAAAGACGTGAGCGGTGAAAAACTACACTTCCTGGTTCGATGAACGTCAGAGGAAGTTATTGGACCAGCGTGTTCTTTGCACGTGGGTTATTGCAGGTTATTCCTAAGCCTACAGTTTTATCAGGTGCATTATATAAAGTCAGGTAAAAATGTGGAACGATGTGTTCTGTTCATAAAATTGTCAGTTATTGGGCAGATTAGCTTTTGTCACTAAAAAGCTGCAAAACTTTCATAAAATGTTGTTTATCCACCTCAGACTAAACAATATGAGCTTTATTTTATTAGTAAGGTTCCCAATTTTTGCCATAATGTGTGTCTAAATAGAGTTTAAAAACCATGATTTGTATGTTTTTGTTATTTTCTAGCAGCTAACATAAAGTTAAATACAATTTACAAAAGTAAATACATTTTAAATACAGTGTTGTAGATTTAGGATACACTATATCATAAATATATATAATAAATTAAATATTATATATTTTTTTTATATTTATTATATACCATAAATTAAAGCAAAAAGAAATTTGACAATATTGTGTTTAAAAAAATAAGAAAATGGATACTTATCTTCCTGCCAAGATGAAGACAGGGTCCAAATTCTTGATTTTATTATTGAATGTTTAGTTAATAGTGGAAACTGTGAAATAACAGGAAGAATGTGAGACAGAGATAAATATTAGAATTTGGTTTTTTATTATTGTTTTATTTATTATTTACCCATTATTTATTTATTGAATTCTAACAAAATAACTATTTTGCAGGTATAGCATATGCTGCAGGTATATTATTATATTAGATGTTATACCAGTGCCGGATTCTTATTTGGAGGGCTTATAAAAGTGTAAAATGGACTTCTGTTTTTTTCTTTCATCTGTTTTGCCAGGCAATACTGTCCTGGGAATAACCTTGTTTCTTCACATTTTGACTTTTTGTACCTGAGTTTCAAAATAAATTTACTATTAAAAGTCAATAAAAATGAATGAGTGGTTGAAAGAAATTTACCTCTACTAGATTTATATTATTTTATGGCCTTACTTTTGAGATTTTTACAATTTACATAATATTATAAATCCAGTAAAAGTTGAATTGGGTGCAAAATCCCTCCCAAATTGTTGCCAATATTTTATTGCTGCAAACCACATGATAGCGTCTTCAACTGAACCAATATTGTTTTGCAGTCATCCATATCAAAATCACAGCTCCTATTTGGATCAACATCCAAGGAAATCTGAACAGTTTAGTGGTTACCTAAATCTGCATGCCCAAATTAGACTGTTTCATAGAAATTGTAAAGTTCTTTATTGACCTTTTGAGGTTCTCACATTGTAGTGTATTTGTTGAACTTGTATGAGTGGCTTTTGGTTTTCTTGGTCTTTCACTCTGAAATTCAGAACGTATTTTGATTTGCACTGTCAATGCATTATTAATTTCAAAGACAGAGCCATTTAACTCTTCCAAATAGGATTTGGTCTGTCCCAGAATTGCTTGCCCTGTTTGAAGATCTATCTTACGGAGATGTTTGTTGTGTACACTTTAATAAATGCAAGAACCTGTTAAATCTGGAAGAGCAGCAAATGATTTAAACCTCATTAATATTCAAATTGAAAAGGCATCAATGTTATGTTTTCTACATCTCTACAAATATGATGTGGCATATAACAACCTTACTCGCATGATAAAATGACTGACTAAACAGGATTCAATTTGCATATTAATGAGCTAGATGACAGATTATAATATTTTGCCTTTTCCCTCAAGGGACAGACTCCTTTTTAGATGTTTCTTTTTCCAGGAATAGCTGATTACTTTAAAGAAAAAAAAAAAAAATAGATAACTTAAAGAACAATAGAAGTTAATTTGATCTTGTGTTCAGCAGGTAAACATTTTAGTCCGTGTGAGATAGCTAACAGTTGCACTTCGGAAATAATCATGCATCTTTTCCGCTTGTAGCCTATCGTATGTGAATTATTATTGCTGCCTTACAGTCATGTTGGATTAATTGTATTTATAATTGAGACTGTACAATTTGTACAACTGATTTCTGAATTACACACCTAAAGGACACCATTTTTTGCGCTAGTGCTAAAATAACCCTTTCTTTGTCAGTAAGTAAAAAAGAGAAAAACTTTTTTTTTTTTTTTTTTTTTTTGCAAAAAATTACTTGCACAGAAGGATGCAATTGCGTTTTCAGAAGCTGCAAAAAACTTCCAAAAAGAACATGAAGGCAGTATTTTTCAGGTTCCTGTGTTAACTACATAGCAGTCCTTTAAATATGAAGTCTTTGTTCAGAACAATCGCCCTTCTCAGAACTGTTATTTTCTAAGCCTGTCAACTGAAAAGGTGACATAAATTTGCACAATGAGGACTGTTGGCCAGGAAGCAGTTAATGTCAAATCATATTTAAATTACAGAGTTTGGGAAAGTAAAAAATTAGACATAAAAATGCAAAATGCTGGAAACATTTAACTGTGTATTTTAAAACTGAGAGGATTTTTAGAGCAATTTTTTTTTGTGATTTTATTGCTCTCTTTTGTACCTCCTTTAGTCATGGTTTCTCCGAACAGGCAGCAGCTTGTTTAGCTCCAGTTCTCATAGTGACGCTACTATATAAAACAGATTAGAATCTTTTATTTATTGCCTCACGGCCAGAGCCCGCAGAATTTGTTTCCGTCACTTTCACGCAATGTCACCATAGAACAGCACATGAACTTATTACAGGGACAATTCCCCTGGAGCAACCTGGGGTTAAGTGCCTTTCTCAAGGGCACAAAAGTGATGGCTCATGGCTCACTCGTTGCAGGGATTGAAGCGGCCTTAACCACTACTACACACCACATACACACTTACATGTGCTGAAAGACCTTAATCAAGATTCACTTACAATGTAATGGCACTTTCACACTAGAACCACCTTTTCCATGAGACCACATGACCACATGATCTAGATGATCTTCCTCTCTCACCTACCTTGAGGAACACCTATGCCTGACCAGAGAGTTGACTCGCTATCTCAGTTCATCAGAGCTCATGATGGGAAGCAGCCAAGCATCCATGGTGGGAGTTGTAGGTTTTTAAGGATTCTGCCAAATGTTGCACCTGACCTTAAATCCAGAATCCTCATTTAATAGCACTACCAGCTTCAGTTCCTGTGGTTTCAGCTTCAGGTACTGGCAAGAGAAAAGGATGCAGAAAAGCAATGGCTCAAAGTAATTTTAGTAATGAGTATGGAATTATAATTTGAGTTAGTGTCTTCAAATAAGACGTAAACAGGAATCTGCTGAGAAGTTTGTTTTTAATGCTTTCTGTCATTGACTTCTATAACCTAGAGAAAATACCCAGGAATTGTTCCAGTTCATCTCATACCCATTTTACACCAAGCCAGTTTGAGTGCTGGTTCAGAGCCAGAGCCTTGTTTCAAATCATTTATCATTTACTTGTTTTTAAATCATTTATATTATTCTTTCATCTTTCGACACCCAAAGCACCAGTTCTGAACCAGGAAAAGTGGTTCGTAAGAAGCACCAAAACATTGCTGGTCTAAAAGAACCACTTGCTTCAGGGGCTGGGGGCAGGGTTACTGTGACCAAAAAGATGAACAGAAATTGGTGACCACCATTTTTGAAAAAGCAGCTCGATTGTAATCTCCGTTTATACAAGTTATGATGAGCTGCATGAACGTGTTGGATTCGCTCTGTTTGGATGCCGATGTAGGTTCGCTAATCTATGAGCATCAATAGTAACGCAACATCCTCCATTGTTGATGGAATGCTTGTTTGAGATGCATCAGAGCTGCACGGACTGATCGGCGTGTGACATCGGAGTGCTGCAGGAGTGTTTAGAGAGCATACAACTCCTTTTTTGGATCACTCTCGCGGTGCTTTGATGTCATGTGCCGATCTGTCTGCAAAAAGCCGATGCATCTCGACCAAGCTTGGTGTGTTTCAATGCTGTGAAAGATGAGATGTATATAGTGATATAAGACCTGGCTCTGTGCTGGCTCTCTAGCCCGTGGAAAGGCAAACCGGTTCTTAGAAGGCTCATCAGTCGAACTCAACTAGCACTATCAGTTATTCCCTATCAGTTATTTCCCATTGTTGACAAACCTAAAAACACTACACTTCTTCTCAGCCTTGTGACATAATTTGGCAGCAGGGTAACAGTGCTCTTCAGTCATTTTCTGTAATGGTAAACAAC
Organism: Megalobrama amblycephala; assembly: GCF_018812025.1. Lineage (NCBI taxonomy): Eukaryota > Metazoa > Chordata > Actinopteri > Cypriniformes > Xenocyprididae > Megalobrama > Megalobrama amblycephala. The sequence continues at coordinate 25,213,710 of NC_063053.1, read as the reverse complement.
AAGATCTGCCCTCTTTTCCAGCTGGAGCTGGTGCTCAGCCAGGCCGGATTTGCTCAGAACAGGCCATTTCCACTGACTTTGGAGATATGGAAGTTCTGCCCATTGACGTCACAGGTTCCCTTGTTCAAGACCAGCAAGGTTTGGGGGCTGGTTCAGAACCAGGATTTGGAGCTTGTCCAGTGTTGTTTTGTGTGGAAAAATGCAGCTCTGTTCCAAATTGGGCACTGACTCTGGCACCAGCCCCAGTGGAAAAGTGGTATTACCAGGCCAATAGAGAAAGAGATAAAGTTGTGCTTGAATCGGATAAAGTGTTGATCTGTGATTGTGCTCCAAACAGAATGAATAGAAGTTCTTCAGACTCTTTGGACAATGGTGGAAACTAAATTGTGCACGCGTAAAGGGCCTTTCACATGACTTGTGTCAACGACAACTAATGCATTGAACTTTAAATTTACCTCAGACACCATGTTGCATGCAGATCAAGCATTTATAATGCAGCACACAAAGTCACAACAAAGCTCTCTGTGATTTTAGTCGTTTTACATTGATATCCTGGGTCCAGTTCAGAGATCTTTATCTCTGATCCTGGAGATCCATTGTCCTGCAGAGTTTAGCTCCAAGCCTCATTGAACACACCTGAAACAGCTAATCTCTAGAGCTGCACCTGAAAGCTGAAAAATGCTGCCTTGCACACATCTGAATCCAATGTTAGCTTCACTTCTTGTCTCCTGAGATACCTTCATCTGATGGATTTTTGAAGGCAGCATAGATGTATCCTTTGCTGCCTATGATATCCCACAATCCTGTGCTTTCCTTTCCACAACAGTTGAACTAAAAAATAAAGATAGCTGGTTGCTGTTGGTGGTCAGTTTTTGTCTAAATGTAAGTTTTTGACCAACATTTTCCACTTTTGATGTCATTTCTAGCAAGAAATTACTATTGTAGTAATTAACTATTTGTTTAGTTATCACCAAAGCTTGCTTTACTTAGTCGTAGATCACTAAACCGTTATGCTGCCTCAGAAGTCTATCCTAAATCAGTTCCATGAGGTACGTTCGTACACAAACACTGCCTGTGAAGTCATTGCCTGATAAGGCATTGAGGCAACATTTCGAACGCAGTCTAGGTCTTCAGGGTCACATGTATATCACAGGCAGGTGTGTTGAAGCCTGTGTGGGTCTTTGCCTGACAGTGGGTCTCCAGGAGCAGGGTTGAAGAACTCTGGTCCAGTTGCCAACCACTGTTACAGATTTGCTAACAGCTTGTGCCAACGCAAACCCTCTTTTTTATGGTAGGGAGAGTTTTTAAATTAACCATGCAAGGTGATTTACTAAGGTTTGCGCTAGTCAATTTCCTTGTATTCGTGCCATTATTTACTGCACAAAAAAAGCACGTCTTAACCCAGACGCTAATTTGCGCTGCTCTTGGTATTGCATTGGTCATTATGGAAATGATCCGACTGCATCTGTTCTTTAATTTGCACATCATCAGTAGATCATGTGCAGAACTTTTCACTCCCATCGGCGCTTTTTCGGAATTGCGCTCCCACGTTAATTTGCCCTGTTTAGTAAATCTAAAGTAATGTAAAAGTTTAGTAAATATACTGGGGCAGGTGTGGCCTAATGGTTAGAGAGTCGGACTTGTAATCCGAAAGATCTCTGGTTCAAGTCTCAGTAAATATAGGTGGGGGTGAATGAACAGTTACCCACAACTGAGGTGCCCCAATCACTCCCTGGGCGCCACAGCAAACAGTGTGTGTGTTCAATACTCACAGCTGTGTGTGTGCACTTGGATGGGTGAAATGCAGAGCACAAATTATGAGTATGGGACACCATACTTGGCCTCATGTCACTTTCACTTTCAAATCTGGCCCTTAGAGTAATGTCTCAGTTCTCAGTGAAATTCACCAAGAGCATCCAGAGACAGTAACGTTTCATGAGCTCACATTCAGTGAGTCCTGATTTTCACTTTGCAGTGTATTAAAGCTTCTTCCAGCTCAAACATGGTGCATTTTTACAGTGTATATTCCCTGCTTCCTTGCTACCTACTAGTAAACTTGTAAAATTGTCCATCCGTGATGCTGTCTGCAATGATTTTCATGTGGAGGTCAACAGCCCTGATGCGATTCATGTAAAAGAGCCTTTAGAATACCATCTCTATTTTTCTTCATCTAGTCAAAACCTGCACAAGAATCTTGCATAATTCTACTTAAATTCTAGGCACAAAAGTCACATTTGTTCACCTACCTATCTGAAAATGACAAAGGAATATATCTTTTGCAGCAGGTGTCATCTCTATGTATAGTCAAAGACTAAATGTCAAGAGCATCGGTGGTGTTCTCCTGTGATAGGTGATGAATAACTGGAGACCTGTTCTTCCTGCCGTACACTCTTTGTCCTCTCGCTGGTCACTCTTCCTCTGGGAGCCTCGCTGAGCTGTAGTAAGATAAAGGCAGGTGTGAGGGGATCCGGTCAATACGTGGATCGATGTCTCCACAGGCGAAGCTGCTCTCGCTCACAGTTGGGGCTGCCACACCATGACTGCTTATGTGTTTCTAACATCTGTCTCACATTCAGTCTTTCTGTATCTGGTATCTTTTACTGCACTTATCTGATCCTGACCTTTTCCAAATGTTTTGTTTTCTCAACGTGTTTCTTTCTCTTTTTTTCCTTTATTGGTTTCCTTTTCCGTAGGTACTTTTCCCATGCTTTGTCACTCAACAGTCCTGTTTTGTAGCTGTGTATTATTTATTAAATTCATCAAGTGGAGGTACATCTGGGCTCAGGTGTTTACTGTGCAGAGCACTCTTGGCTGGAGGCCAATACATCAAAGCAGAGACATATAAGAGACAGGCCACGAGTTGAAAAATGAATGGGAATACACGATATGCACAGAACGTTCTTGCAAACTTCCGCAATAATATGAGCCAACTGGAAAAAAACTTCCGTAGAAAAGTCACTAGGTGGTGTGACGGCTTTGACAAGCATCAATAGTGTAATACGTTGTTTATAATCAGAATAGAGCCAGTTAAATAGTCAGGCCTAGCATTAATTTAGTTGTTCAAACTTAAAACGAGATGAAAAAGACGTTTAAATTTCAGTGTCGTGAGAACAAGAGCTGAGTGTCCCCCAGTGTTCATCCGCAGCAAAATGTAATTTAACCAACAGTTTTAACACTTTGTAACAAATCTTAACTAGTTAGGGATTTATATGTGTACAACTATATAGCTACTTAAATGGTTTGAGGAAACCGATGGTTTAATGATGCCTTAAATGGTTTAAGTTCATCAAACTCAAAGTAATAAAGTTCCATAAGAATAAGCAAAAACTAACATTGGTACAAAGCAATGATGACAGAACAGGAGTGTAAAACTCAATAAGTTCAGAATACTTTCTACTCTTCACCACAATGGTGACCCTACAAAGCTAACATAACACAACATTAACATCATTAACAACATTAGTTATCACTTGTAGTACACTATGGGTTTAAATGTACTCTAAGTATTATCTAAATACATAATATACAGAGATAGTATATTAAAAGCACATTTTAGTTCATATTTCATGGTGTCTCAAAATAGCACAGTTGAGTACACTTAGATGTTCTTAAGATTATCTTAAGAAGTACTAAAGAAGAATTTTGTATTTTTTGTATATTTTGTATATTAAGTACAATATTAGTGCATGAAAATAGAGCACTTTAAGTACATTATAGAAATGTACTTTTTTCACCTGGGTGAGCTGGCTTATCGAATACCAGGAAGTGGCTGTTCTTGGCATTTTTGTGAAACCCTGTGTGTGAAAAGTATCTATCATATACCTGGAACAATGGGACATCAGGCATGACACAAGTGTTATCATTTTCATATCCAGAGCCACGTTGTTTAAATAGCAAATGCACTCCTGCCCATCTGTTCGCCCATGGGCGTGCTGGTCTGAAAACGAAATGTGTTCAGGCGCATTGTTGGCGTGTTGCTATTTTGAGGCAACTGAAAATGACTGCACCATTGACCAACAAAAACCTGGTCTAAAGTCAATGGTGCAGTATTTTTATTTATTTATTTATTTTTTTGTTATTTAAAGGGAGCGTTAGTAATATGCGTCTATAGGCGGGAAAACATGCATACATTTGTTACACACACACAGTAGCACACAAACATTTGTAAATATTGAAAATAAAAGGATTCCTCTCTGGAGAAGCATTCAGTCTTTCTGCTTACAAATTCCACCATGGTGCAAGCGCAACTGGCTTTTAAAGGGTATGAGAGATTAGACTCTGATCGGTTTATTGCACGTTACACCCAAAACACACCCATGACTCATTAAGAGACTAGGTAAAACCCTTTTGTGCCAACCATTTTTTCTGTTGTTAAACTAGCAAAAGAGGATTCGGACATGCCTTAAGTGCACCTGCGCGTCAGACCATGTGCTTAAATTGTTAAAATAGGGCCCTGAATCTTCGAAAGGACCATTTTCAGACTCTGAGAAATGAGGTGATGTGCAATGTATATTATGAGAAAATCAAAGTGTTTTTTTTTTTACCTTGGATGCGTGAAAATCTATTGTAAAAGACCTCCAAAACAAAACTGGGAACCTTTAAAATAGGGGCACTTTAAGTATCCCCTTAAAGCAGAGGTGATGTGTTACAGAGTGTGATGGATAAAATCTCTGCAATGTATGCTTGTTTTCATTCCGTTAGCTTAACAAAAGGCAGACTATTAAGACTATTAAAATCATTGCAAGTCGAGTCTACCTTGTGGAGTTTCTGCCTGTGTAAAGCACTTCAAATCAATCGCTTATGAGGTTTCATTACAGTTAGGATGCTACTTTTGAAGACAGCTACCTACTGTATTGGCAGCCTGCTAGGTTTTGGAACAGAGCCAGTTTGCTCCCCTGAATCCCTTCAAACTCAGAGTTATGTACAGTAAATATCTCTACTAGATTTGGCACCACTCTGGTTCAAAACAGCTAAACAAATTCTCTTAGATTTTCATCATGACTTACTCTCAGCTTGCTCTTAGATTCCTGCCGCTGTGAAGTTCCACTCGTAGGTGGATGCTCTTATCCATTTACTGTCTTTGATTTACAGTTCCCATCCACTTCCATAAGCCCACTCTATTCATTCAAAATCTCTTCTGCTATTTTACGTCCCTATAGATAGAGGCAGGGAAATATTCTTTTCTGTGACTGCTATCACCGTATGCAATAATTCAATTTCTGACACCAAATCATCAACACGATCAGCGTGTATCTCAGAGGTGTGTTGGGGATCGGAATGCATCGGGATGTGAATGATTTGAAAGGAAAAACCCTTCAAAAGTGGAATGAGGATTGAGAGTGGGGTAGCCGGCTGATGACAGCCAGGGGGGCTTTTTCCGACAGGCTGATCTCTCTCATTCATCATCATTTGGCTTTTTAATGGTCTGACAGCTCTGGCAACGCTGAGGAACTGCTGTGTCGCTTTCTCCGTTCCTCTATCTCACTCATGAGCCTCCAACTGTTGTCGCAGTGTCGCTCTCCCCCTCCGCAGATGCCAGGCTGGCCTGTTTCCCGTTGGCACGGAAGGGCCAGATTGGTACCGGGATCAACTCCAAGCTGTCAGAGATCCGCCTCAGATCCAGGAAACTGTAGCAGGGCGGTTGCAACTGACAAATATAATGTGTGAGCCGGAGAAGAGGGACTTGTGTCAGAAAGTTGTTTTGTTGTGTGTGATGGTGAGCTTGAGTTTTTGCGATCTGTGATTGTCAGGATAAAGATGTTTCGCTAAGGGGGTGCAGCAAATTTGCTTGTGTTTGGTGGTAATTAATGAAGCAACATTCCCAACTAAACACACTAAAGGAGCGCTTAACTGGAAGTAGATCCCTGAGGGATGCTAGCTGTCTTCTAGTTATTTTACAACGCAAACCATTTTTTTCCACAGATTTCCTCATCATCGGGATCCAGATTGAATCTACAACCCTCTCGGGAGATATTCACATTCTCATTGATTTATTCTCATTCTATTCTGCAAAGAATGCTTAAAGTATTTTTTACATTTACTGTAGATGAGTCAGAATTGTTTTACATATTATTATTGATGTAGTAATTCAATCATCTTGACAGAACATTGTTAACAAGGTGGACCTCTGTTCAATATGAATCCACTTGTGTACAACCTGTACTAAAATAAAAACTGAGATTCCTTGACAACAATGTAATTATGTAGAGATAATTGAGTCTTTTGCCTCAATATATCTCCTGCACACTCACCCTCACAAGTGTTTCGTTCGCTAGTCCTCACCTAACAAACTGTGTTCAGGTTTGAAAATAGCTGTCAAAGTTTTTCTCCATGTTTAGGAGAAACATTTAAGACAAAGCTAATACTGAAATACAACCACTGAGCTATGAACGAGCAACATCTCTGCAAAACAATGGTCCTCTTGGGTGGAATATTGAGATGGAGTTAGAGAAAATAAACCAACAAAACCCATTCATACTGTGGAAATAAAAATATTATAATTTATAAAACAGTTCTTTCTGGTTCTCGAATCTGATTGGCTGAGAACCGTGCAATATTCTAGCATTAACAGCACTCCTACTCTTTCACCGTTTGTATCACTCCGCTTGAAGCGACTGTCATGGCGGCCGTGCAAATCACAGTATTTTTTACAAATACTACATTTCTTGTACCACGAACTGTAGTTTTAAGAGTTTTAGACAAGAATGTAGTTGTTTAGACCTGAAATATGTGACTCATATTTAATCATAGTGCCTATTTTACAATTTGTTTAGACGTTTTCGGAGATGCGAGCTCTGAAAGGCCGTCAGCGGCCTGTCAGTGCTCGTGTACCCGCAGAGAACAGCTTCATCTCGGCCAGTGCTTCGAGGATTTGCTGCTGGTTCTTGTAGTGGTTAAACATGAGACATAATACATGTGTACATAAAACGGACAATCTTTGGTATTATTAATCTATTACTTGTTCCTGAGCAAATTGGGCTATGCTAAATTTAATAATTTAATATTAAGGCTATATTTACCTTACATCCTGTAGAGCACTGCTTTTGTACGTTTGACTGAATTGTACAGTTTTGTTTATTTCCTGTTGTTATTTATAATTATTTATAATGGATATAATGTTATGGACATCGACCTGAAGAATGAATGTTATATGAGACACAGGTAATGCTCGCTTAGGCGATCTCTCTCTCTCTCTCTCTCTCTCTCTAATACTGTACAAAATACAATGAGTTTCGATGGAGGCACTCAACATTAATTTATTACTAGTTCTAAAGTGACATTTTAGAATTAGTAATGAAGGCTTGGTCAAACTGTCAACTTGATATTTGAATCCGTGGCAGAAGGAAGTAGTTCTGTACAAATGAGTGATTTAAAGACACTCTGTTGTTATTTCTTATTTATTTACACACTCATGCCGTCGAATTGTTGTATAAGCGCAATATCACACGAGTAGCCATGTGAAATGGTTGTATATCAGCACGCTGTGATTACCCGCATGGCTACTCGTGTGATATTGCTTATATAATAACTATTTTTTCTCCAAACCTAGCATTCACTTGTATCCCCCCTGGATGTCCCTACAGCCCTGTTTGAAAACCCCTGGATTAAAAACTTACGTTGTTGCCATTTCCTGATCTTTTGTCTAAAATGGAAACTGTCCAGACATCAACAATATTTCTAGAACTTCTAGATTCTGCCTTTTTAGAAAAGGACAGCACTTCTGAGAAAGGCCAACATTTAAAGGGGGGTATCACACACAGTTTCTGCTTATCTCATGTTAATCTCGAGTACCTATAGAGTAGTAGTGCATCCTTCATATCTCTGAAAAGTCTTTAGTTTTATCAGATTTATAAAAGATACATACACTGTACCGAGTCTTTCCGAAAACAGCCGAGCACCTGGAGGCGTGCCGTGTGAGCGGAGCTAAAGAGTGATGAGCACGCACAGCTTTTGCGTAGTGATCGTCTGCAAGCTATCGATGGTCAGCTAAACAACTGTATTTAAACACACAATACAGCATCGCATTATCCCTGGATAACTTTTGAATCACTATAATGAATATAGCGTATAGTGAATGATGAATATGAATTTACTACATTCATGTTGTTTACATTATATACACTTTGCCTATTGCCAAAAAACTGACATTTGAAGCAGTTTTACTCACCACCTGTGGTTCCGACTCATGACCGGGATCATTACCACTGTGACCACTCCATCTTTCAGTTTCAAATGATCTGTAAATCCAGCGTAGAACTGGGCCTTGTTTATGAAACCATAAGCACCGATCCTGAGGGCTTGAGCAGCCATGAAAAAACACGAGATATTCTCCATTCATTTTAACCAATAAAAAAGTGATTGCAACTATCAGTTTCTATGGTTATTTTAATAACAAATATCGAGAGTGCATCAATATAATGCGTGAGCACAAAACTCTCAGCTCCACTGGGTTCTTTGGGAAGCAAAGTTATCTTTCCCTCACAACCAAAAACACACTTATTTGGTGACATTGTTGATTTCGTGAAGTCCTATGACCTCTGCAGCACTGCCGACGACTTCCATAAAGCCGAACGCGTGTTGATGGGCGTGTACTTGCTCTCTCGCTCTGGTTGACGTGTGCATGCACGCTCTTCCAGGCGAAGTGCCCGTACAAGGAATTCCAACCTTTATGATGTTGCGAAGGCCCATACTCGAAAAAAGATTGAGAAGTTTATGAGAATTTGGAAGAGTATTTTTGGCATAGAAATACTCCGTCATACGTCCAACTCATGTTTTGAAACTTTGGCCATGTTTAGCATGAGAATCCAACTCTTTAACAGTGTAAATAATACATGAAACAGCATCCCACCCCCGATCATTCCTATCATCAAGTAATGGTTGTGGCAGAATCATTGAAGAATATAATCTGCACTGAACCCATGAACAGTATTTGTGCTTAGGCTTGATGCTGGTTGTATACACCTGAAGAGAGCAATGTGACATTTCCCCATTGATTTCTCTGAGATTGCAGGGAGTCTCTGGTAGGGGTCCCATTATCCAGCACTGTACCCTTTTTCTTTTCTCTAAAGTGGAGCGTTAATCCTGACTCCCTGAGGGTCTTACAGCCCCCTGTGTAATGCACCCTCAGGAACAGATTGTAGGTGGAAAGTGAGGCTCCATTCAATTACATCCACTTCATGACAGAATCAAGTGCTTCCTTACTCCATAAAGCATTTGTTCCTGTGGTTGTGTTTTGTCATTACAGATGTAACGTTCATCTATGAAAGTGAAAATCCTTGTCTGATATTACAGGAAGTGACACAGTTGCAAAAAACATTATGGGATATGTGGTAACTTGAAATGTCTGTTGTGAAAGGACCATAGCACAGTTGTGAGTAAGGTTCTTACCTGTAATCATATGTTCTGGTCAACATGTATATAGGTCGTTTGTCACTTCCCTGAAATACGACCCATAGGAGCGTTTAATAAAGTTGCGCCCCTATCGACAGGACACTTTCATTTTAATGCATTGTTCCCTTTTATCTGCGTCATGTTTTGGGTTTCGCGTAGCTCAATTGGCAGAGCATTGCAATGTATAACAATATGCAATCATGTGATCATATGATCGTGGGTTTGAGCCCAGGGGACGCATGTGCTCATAAAGTGTATATGCACTATAAATCACTAAGGGTAGGTTTAGGGATGGGGGTGGGTGTAGTCCTTAATAAAAATAATGAGTTTTGCTAAATGGAAATAGGACAAATGGTGTAAAAAGTGCAAACATTGCATTTAAATGAACACGCATTTTGATTGGTAATGACAGTTCCCATTCAGTCGGTCACGTTCGACGTATGTCGGACAGACCGACAAATAGGATTCTTGTTAGAGAGGCCAATCTACTTCGAGTGTAACTAAAACGAGCCAGTGCACATTGGCATGCAATCATATGCAGCAGCTGCTCGCCTCGCAGTGCGGGTATATAATGAGCAGCAGGTGCGTTGCATCTTCAGCTTTTCATTTCGGAGCCGAACGGATGTTCCTGTCTCTCTGCAAGCAAGTGTCTAAAAAAGATGAGTCAGCTCTTCAGTACAAACTCTCTCTTCAGTGCTGCGTACAGCACGACAGCGGGGTCAAAGTCCTCTTTTTTTTTCTTTTACTTTCGTTTTGCCTTTTGAGCAAAAAGCTGTTCTTTCAGCTTAAAAAGGCTGTTCTCACGGCCGGTAATGGTGCGTTTTTAAGAGGACCACCTTCTAAGAGAGGAGAGCACACGACAGGCTGCACACAATCCCTGTCTGTGTTGCCACGGCCGTTCCCCTGCTCTACTTTTAAAGAGTAAGTCCCTGAAAGAGCTTACACAAGTAGAGTTTGCGTCTTTTTAAAGAAGACATTCTACTTGTGTGTTTCTGAATGCGGTTGTTACCTGGCACCAAGGGATGGTCATGATCGCTGCATCATGTGTCTGGGCTTAAAGCATGCTGAGGCAGCGTTCGTGGATGAGTCATGTACCCTTTGTGGGAAGATGGCCATCTCTGAGTTGCGATCGAGACCAGTTCCTGCAAAGGGGCAGAGTCCCAGTGCCGCTGCCTTGTTCCAATACTCCTCAGAGGGTTGCTTCAGGTAGCGGCTCTGGTGATCTGAGGATTACAGTGAGCACGCTTCATTCGGGGAACCAACCCCCTAGGAACCCTCATTCCTCCTGCACTCCGCAGCCAGTAGAGCTGCCGGGGGAGCGTGGTGGGCCATCTCAAAGGTGTGCACCATCCGTATCCTTCGGAGCTCCCCCTGGTGACCGGATGTCAATAGCTGCATCGGAAGGTGAGCCAGATTTTTCTGGAAATGACGAGTCGGCGCAGTTGCCTCCTTTGGGAATGGTAACTGTGCCCAATTCGGATCCGGAGATGATAGCTATGCTTTCCCCGGCCACCAACAGGGTTAGGCTCGTGTGGAATCCTCCACTGTGTCCTGAACCCTCGTAGTTGGACGGTTGGTATGACCCCGGTTCCTTTCTTCCCGGAGGTGCATGAAGAACCCACCGGTACATGGACGGCACGTTTTACTGCCCAAAACTGTTCTGGTGGGTCCTCCTCCCTCACCACCCTTGATGGCGGTGCGGCGAAGGGTTATACGCGATTCCCCCGTGTAGCGATTTGTACAGTTATTAATCAATTTATGGGTGGAATATGAATATAATAATTCATAAAGTTTTATGAATAATTATTATGCACATACCGACCCAAGGGGGAATTAACCATATAGGGTAAATTAATTACAACGAGTTATAATCAATGACATATATGATTAGTTCTGGTTTAATAATTATGTAGAAAACTATCGGTCCGTCCAGCAAACCGGTAAGTTGTCCACAGACTATTACGACAGAAATATTATCCTCTGGCCACGAGGATAAATTCCTATGATAGCATCCAAACGTAAAGCAAGGATATAGGATCGAAACGTTAAAGTGACCTGGCTTTGTTGAAATGAGCAAGTGAACAAAAGGTATGGATATGATGTGTTTAATATACGGAACGGGTAATACAAAGGTTATACGGATAAATGTACACAAGTAGATACAGATACATACAAAGTGAAGGAAAAAGGCAGGAAGAGAGAGATGATCAAAGAATGGCCAATTCCAACAGATAACCTTGAAGATCCAGCAAGGAAACCCAGTATTTAAAATCTTAACAAATACTTGCATGTAGGTTCGTCCACCCATCTGCTGCCTGCAGTACCTCAGCCTGCTTGTCGCCGAGGGCGCCCCCCTGCGGCTGCCTGCGCCGCAGCAGCAGCCTCCATCCAAGCAGCGCCATGGAGCCAGTCGCAAGCAGGGTGCCCAGCCCGTCGAGGCCCCCGCCAAGAAGGGTGGTAAAGCCAAGAACAAGACGCCCTAGGATGGGCAACCCAGAGATGGATGGGACTGCTCTTCAGGAGGTGGTAACCGCACCACTCCTTCCCCCGTAGTGGCAGTAACCCCGCTCAGTTTGCTTCATATGAGACCACTTCAGCACTGGCTTCACGGCCAAGTCCCGAGATGGGCGTGGCAACGCGGTATGTTCCAAGTGGCAATCACTCCGGAATGCCGCCAAACCTTCAGCCCGTGGTCGGACCCCTTGTTTCTTCGGGCAGGAGTGCCCCTAGAGCAGGTGTCCCGGCATGCTGTGGTGTTCACAGATGCCTCTGCCACTGGCTGGGGTGCCACGTACAACGGGCATACAGTATCAGGGGTTTGGACGGGCCCCCAACTGCATTGGCACATCAACTGCCTCGAGTTGCTAGCAGTACGCCTCGCCCTGAGCCACCTGAAAGGGCCGTTATGGGGCAAGCATGTGCTGGTCCGCACGGACAACACTGCGACTGTTGCGTACATCAACTGTCAAGGTGGTCTACGCTCCCGTTGCATGTCACCCGCCATCTCCTCCTTTGGAGTCAGAAGCATCTGAGGTCGCTTCGCACCATTCATGTTCCTGGTGTGCTCAACCATGTGGCCGACAAGCTCTCACGAGCTGTGCTGCCGGGAGAGTGGCGACTCCACCCCCAGGTGGTCCAGCTGATTTGGAGAGAGTTCGGAGAGGCTCAGGTAGACCTGTTTGCCTCCCCAGAAACCTCTCACTGCCAGCTGTTTTACTCTCTGTCCGAGGGGACACTCAGGACAGATGCACTGGCACACAGCTGGCCCCGGGGCCTTCGCAAATATGCGTTTCCCCCCGTGAGCCTACTTGCACAGACCTTGGGCAAAGTCAGGGAGGACGAGGAGCAGGTCCTGCTAGTTGCGCCCTATTGGCCCA